>NC_081560.1:170995974-171125183 GCF_022355385.1 Mustela nigripes | reverse complement strand
TCTTGTTTCATTGATTCTTCTCCTACCCACTTAAGCCCCCATGTTACATCACCACTTCCTCATATCAGGGAGATCATATGATAGTTGTCTTTCTCTGCTTGACTTATTTCGCTAAGCATGATACGCTCTAGTTCCATCCATGTTGTCGCAAATGGCAAGATTTCATTTCTTTTGATGTTCTTTTGATGGCTGCATAGTATTCCATTGTGTATATATACCACATCTTCTTGATCCATTCATCTGTTGATGGACATCTAGGTTCTTTCCATAGTTTGGCTATTGTGGACATTGTACCATCCATCTTTTTCAAAGAAATGGAACAAATAATTCTAAAATTTATATGGAACCAGAAAAGACCTCGAAGAGCCAAAGGGATATTGAAAAAGAAAGCCAAAGTTGGTGGCATCACAATTCTGGACTTCAAGCTCTATTACAAAGCTGTCATCATCAAGACAGCATGGTACTGGCACAAAAACAGACACATAGATCAATGGAACAGAATAGAGAGCCCAGAAATAGACCCTCAACTCTATGGTCAACTCATCTTCGACAAAGCAGGAAAGAATGTCCAATGGAAAAAAGACAGCCTCTTCAATAAATGGTGCTGGCAAAATTGGACAGCCACATGCAGAAAAGTGAAATTGAAATGTTTTAATTTTGTGTGTGTACATCCTATAGTGGTTTTCTTTGTGCTTACCATTGGGATTACATTAAATATCCTGAAAGTATAATGCTGTTTTTTGAAATTTATAGTATTTTAATTTCAATAATATACAGAGAGCTTCTCCTTTACAAATTTATCCCAACCCCTTAAATTTATCAAAATATTATATCTTTATACATTGAACATCAAAAAATTTTGGAACACATCAGCCTCTTAAATACAGTAGGAAAACAAAATTTAGGTTCAGAAACCAGAGTTATAATACTGGATTTATAGCAGCCCGTACATCCCCTTACTTGAACCCACATGCAGTAACTGGTGTCTTTATTCCAACCCTCAGGACTGTCTGACATTTCATAGCATGAAATCTAGCAGTAACCAACTCTCAGCTTCTGTTTGTCTGGGAATATTCTTTGTTTATTTTTTTTTTAAGATTTTATTTATTTGACAGAAAGAGAGAGAGAGAGAGATCACAAGTAGGCAGAGAGGCAGGTAGAGAGAGAGGGAAACAGGCTTCCTCCTGAGCAGAGAGCCTGCTCTGGGACTTGATGCCAGGACCCTGAGATCATGACCTGAGCCCAAGACAGAGGCATAGCCCACTGAGCCACCCAGGTGCCCCTATCTGGGAATATCCTAATTCCTACCTCACTGTTAAAGAACAGATTTGTGAAATAAAAGATAGTTTTTTATTATTTTAGTACTAAATATTTAAGTATTTAAGTATTTTAGTACTAAATATTTAAGTCCATTGTCTTCTGGCCTCCAAGGTTTCTGACAAGTAGTCTGCTTATTTTCTTACTGGGAATCTCTTTTGTGTGATCAGTCACACTTTTCTTGCTGCTTGCAAAATTATCCTTGTCTTCCCATGATTTGATTTCATAGAATACAATGGGGCTGTCCTTTAGTATCTCCTATTTGTCTTTAGTTGAAGTTCTTGGATATTTATATTCACAGCTCTCAAATGCATGAAGTTATCAGCCACTATTGCTTCAAATATTTCCTCTCCTCTCCCTTTCTTCTAGAACATCCATGATACATGTCCACTTTACAGTGTTCCAAAGGTCTTACAGGTTCTCCTCACTCTTCCACCTTTTCATCAGTTCCTCAAACTGGAAGATAGGACAACGGAAATTATAAAGTTCACCGACTCTTCTGCTTGAATCTGCCTTTGAATCTCTCTAGTGAATTTCTCATTTCATTTACTGTACTTTTCAGCTCATTTCCTGTAGGTTTTATATTTAATATTTCTATCTTATTCATAATTTTCTTCCTCCACGTTTAGCATTTCTTCTTTAAGTATTTATTTAAGGAAACTCTTTTAAAGTCCTTGTTTAATAGATCCACCATCAAGTATTTCTCTGGGAGAGTTGGTCATCTCCCCACCCCCATAACTGGCAATACTGTGTTATTTTAGTGTGTAGTGTTTTTGTTGTTGTTGAAAACTGGACATTTTAGCCTAACACACAGAAGTGCAACAAGAATGGCTGCCTGCCTCTTTGTCTCTACCTCCTTGATCAGAAACACCATTTAGCAGAAGTAGAAATTAAGAAGCAAAACACGGATTCTTGGTATTTGTTGAAAAAAATGTTTATTGACCACCCTGGCTTCTGAAGCCTGTGCTCAAGTTGCCCCAAGATGTTCTCAGCTGCCAACCATAGGGATATGGCCTGGGTGATGAATAGCGGCTGCCTAGCTCAAAGTGGGCTTTGAGTGAAATTAGTTACAATTAACTATCCAACCTTCCCCTTGGAAGACTCTAGAAAACTGTTACATGGGACAGAACAGTGTAACTTCTGAATGGGTGTTTTCTACTCTACCATCTTGCTACAATCCCCTCTGGATCTGATTTTTGATTATGGCTCTTAATAAATGTTTTGCCTGTGTTGCTTTCTTCCTACAAAAGGGCAAACTAATAGCAATGACTATCAAAGGAAACCCTTAACAAGAGTTTACCATGTTTCAGGTAATGGGTTATGCACTTCCAATACAAAACACACACACAGCTATAAGGTTGATGATACTAGAAGAATTTTACATATGGCTACTAATACTACTACTAATAATCCTACTATATATATATTATATATATATATATAGCATATATGCTATATATATATATACTATAATATACTATAATAAATACTACTAATAATAATCCCCAAAAGTAATTTCCCAAAGGCACTGAGTTATTACAGTAAATCGTGGACTACTCTAGAGAATATAGGCACCTAATTACCGTGAGCATATGAGGGACGCCTAAATTTTCTGGCACAGTGCTAAACACGTTTGTTGATTTTCAGGAAGTGGGAGCTTAAGAAATAATGGTGCCAGTGACTGTATCTACACACCCACATGGAGGGGCTACCTATGTGTTGCAATGGTTCAGATAGATCTGGGAAACATCTTACCCACCTGGAAAAATGAGATGGTGAATAACCCAGTCAGAGGTTAGTAGGAACTTTAAGAACCTAGAGAAAGTTTAGAAGTATTTGTTTCCCCTTTAGGTAACAAAAGCCATACTTGCCTTGTTTGTCTTACCCCATCCCAAGGACAGGACAGGGAGGCTAGCAAGTGCAGGAACAATAACACTGTCACAGTTTTGATATAGGAGCATTTCCAGAAAAAGAGACCCAGAGAATTGTCAGGAAAAGCCTATGTTGAGACACATAGCATAGTGAGAATGTTAGTTTGCAGAAGGTACAACTACATCCCATTAAGAAAATACATAATTTCTCTACATAGCAAAACAAAAGTGGAACAAGAAGGTGGGTTTATCTAAAGCAAAAGGGTCCATGTATTATTCCTGACTTACGTGTCCTGCTGTTCATAATTCCCTATCATAATCTTTTTCTGCTTCCTTTTCATAACATTTTGAACAATTAATATTTGTTCATTAGAGAGACACTGTATTCTATTAGCAGATCCTTTCCCACGTGTTGTGCTTCCCTTAGGATTTTGATTCTGCTATTTTGTTTATAAATGTGTATATGTATATTTACATGTTTTTAGGAAAAACCTCTGTAGATATGTCCTATGAATTTTAGCAGAAATACTAAAATAGGGGTGCCTGGGTAGCTCAGTGGGTTAAGCCTCTGCCTTTGGCTCAGGTCATGATCTCAGGGACCTGGGATCGAGCCCCACATCAGGCTCTCTGCTCAGTGAAGAGCCTCCTTCCCCCTCTCTCTCTGCCTGCCTCTCCACCTACTTGTGATCTCTCTGTCAAATAAATAAATAAAATCTTTTAAAAAAATACTAAAATTGATTCTTTACATAAAATCTCTAGGAATCATCTCAAAACTACATGGTTCTCAGGGACTCAATTGATACTGTCAGATAATCACTTAGGAAAGGTAATAGAAAACACACACACACACACACACACACACACACACAAGACCTTTTACTCTAATCACATTCAGGCCGGCACCAGGCCTGAAATGTTTTTTTCTTCTCATGGAGGACTTGGGTGGTAAATTTATTTCATGTCTGCCAGACAGGATGGGTTCTATTCTCACTCACATAACCAGTTATGACTGAAAAGACAGAAACAATTAAATACTTATTCAAATATGTTTTTCCAATAATCTCAGATGGCTTAGAATTATGTTGACTGAAAACAACTTCAACAGCTTTTGAACAGATGACATGATCCTATGAATGATTTTTCGATAGCTCAGAGATGTTCGCTTTCTGCAAGGACAGAATTCATGGAAGGAAATAGCGGATAAATCCTCTCTGCTGGAATCTTACTGCTTCATAGATCAGATCAAAGCGTTCAATTAAAATGAAACTGAAACTGGCTCTGGATTAAAATCTGAAACCTGAAACTCAGACAGCTATAAATAGACTTTTCCACTATCTTGGAACTTAGGGGTTTCACATGTCTTTCTTTTGGACAAAGCAACTTATTTTAAGGGAAAAAAAACTGATCTAAGTAGCTTCAAAGATTTCTCTAAATTGCATCATGCAAAGATATTAACTTTATTCTCCTTTTACAGTGATTTCTCTGAGGTTCAACATGTACAAAAATATATGTAGGTATTTGATAGAAAAAAAAATTGAAACTTTATCATTCCTGGTAAACTGTAATAGAAAATGAAAGCATAACCCTAGCTCTGGGCAGCTTTATCATCTTTATTATTTATAAACTTAAGAAAAAAAACTGTAGAGTTTATCATGATATTTCTACTAAAAATGGGACAAAATTCATTAGGTGATCTCATTATCCTTTATTTGCTTAGCTGTCCTCTCAGTTTAACTTCGTTCCAATCTCAGAAATAGACACAAGCCTCCTGGGATACTTGAATTTCATCAAGTCAGTTTTACAAGATTAATTTACTTAGTACCTGGAGAATCCAGTTCTAATAAAGGTCTAGCACTCTTTTCTTAGGTTGTAGGTTCAAGTGTGCATCAGGCCTTATGCTGATTGTATCCAGGGTGTTAATCTTGCAGATAGATAGGAGGTTTATTCTGCTTCAGGGTCAACCCTGTCTCTGCACAGAATTGAGCACACTAACGTTTGATACGCAGCAAAATGGCTTTGTTCAATTCTGTCTTGTGACAGGTAGAAGCAGTAACTGGTGATAGAGTTGTCTTACACCAACTGAATTTAGGGGCCTTGAAGCATGTAATAGACCTAGTTGGTAGTGGTGGATTCCCAAGGCAAGGGAATGATGTATTTTCTTGTGTTTGCATGTGGTTTTTGCTTTCCAGGATTGTCCCCCATCCTACAAAAATAAATGGAAATTTGAAAACAAATACAGTTTCATAGCCATTGCCGATGATTCTATAGGGTAATGCCAACCACAGGATTGGAAGCACTGTGCTAGAGGAATAAAGAGAACCAGGTTCCCATCCCAGCTCTGGCACAAACATTAAGTTGTGAGATCTTGCTGTTTAAGATGGGTCTCTATTCAATGCCCTCAGCTGAAAAAAAGAAGCTTGGGTTCAATAGTCTAAACTTGTATTTCGTAGGTCACAGACTGCTCGCATAGATGTGTTTGTTATTAAAAACATTTCTGGGGCACCTGGGCAGCTCAGTGGGTTAAAGCCTCTGCCTTCCGCTCAGGTCATGATCCCAGGGTTCTGGGATCAAGCCCAGCATCTGGCTCTCTGCTCAGCAGGGAGCCTGCTTCCTCCTCTCTCTCTGCCTGCTTCTCTGCCTGCTTGTGATCCTTGTCTGTCAAATAAATAAATAAAATTTTTAAAACAAAACAAAACAAAAATTCTATGCATGGGGATAATGATCCCATTAAAGTTTATCTCCTGTTATTCCATAGGTCAAATAGAAATTTAATTCAAGAGCCACATCATCAGTGCCATAAACAGTGGGTGAGTTCTCTGTATGATCTATGATATAATGAGGGACATCATTAATAAGTTTGAAATAAATATGTGTGTGCATGGCTTCCTATTTTATACTCAAGCACATTTTTGTTATGTGAGCTATAAAGGATGGTAACATGTTACACTGAGTAAAATTCTATTCACTGAACTCCTTCTTTTACTCAGTATCACGAACTGACCAACTATTTGACTTCTGATATTACTACAATTCCATTTGCCTTAGTTCTCTTTTCAGTAAAACCAAGTTTCTATTAAATATTCACTTTGCAAACAAGTTGTATTTTGGAAAGGAATAGCATGACCAATAGGGTTCTGTGGGAAAAAAAAAAAAAAAGTGTTCAGGAAATGCCATCCACGCCATCTGCTCTCACATTTTCTATCACCTGCTAAAGGCTGAGAATTTTGCAGAACAGAAACATGATTTTTATGATTAACCCAGGATGTCCCAGTCACATCTATTCACAAAATCTCTTATTTCTGAGTAATAGTTAATCAGCTCTCAGAGATAATGGTCTCAGTAGATTTAAGAAAACTGCAGAGTAGATAAGACCTTCTCCAAGGTCTCTTTTGGAGTAGAATATTTTATGAAATCTTGAAGGATAGTCCTTGACATAGATTCCATGTGAAGCTGCAGTATGGAACTTAGGAATTTTGAAATAAAATTTATAAATCTACACCCTGAGGCACCTCCACATTTCTCCATTATCACATGATTGATGGCCAGGTACAAGGAGTGAAGAAGAACCGAGGATCATTAGGCTGGATGCCAAGTACTTGATTCCATGGTTCAAACTCAGGCTTGACATTGGCCATTGGGGATTTCAAGCAAATTATATAACATCTAGGCTTTAATTTATTTACCTAAAAAATAGAATCAGTACAAGGATTCAAGATGAAAAAGCAGAAAAACAAATTTTTACCCTTTCCGTAGAACTTTCCACTGTACAAAACATTTCAAATTATTCAGGCTTAAGTGAAAGTACATGCCAACTTAATTTTGCCATACTCTGGGAAGAACAGGAAGGTATCTATAGAGATTTATGCTACTGTCTTAGTTGTGCTTTACTCCCCAGATCACCTGCATTTTTTTTTTTTTTTGCCATGTTTCCAGGAAATTTGTTACGAGTACACTTATTGCCTAGCAGTTTTATTTTAGAAAGTTAACTGTTATTAAGAGGACTTCTGGTTTATCTCTGGCAAGTAAAAGGCATTCAAGTTGTAATCTGTCCCAACAAGTAAACAGCCAAACAAACTGGAGAAAAAAATAAAAATAAAAACAAAAAAATCCAAAGATCCATAGTGAGGTCACAGGACAAACCATGGCCTCAAAAATGGGGAAGGGTGGGGTAGGGGTGACAGTGGGTGGGCCTGAATACAGAGAATCACCATTTGTCAGAGTAGAAACCCACATACAGGAACATCTGCAGGAACCAGTACTGGGGTAGGACAAGAAGAGCTGTAATTGACCAACTCCTGACTTGGTGGACAAGTCTGACGACCAACTCCATGAGGTCACCACCACAAGACACCCTCATATTTTTGTGGGTTTTCATTCTAAGAGAGTTCTACCAGGTCTTCACCTCCCCCTGCTTCTAAATTTAAAAAGTGGGAAAGTGGTCATTTAAAAATACCCCAGATTAGGGGTGCCTGGATGACTCAGTTGGTTAAATAGCTGACTTTGGATTTGGAGCCAGGTCATGGTCATGGTGTCTGGGTCTTGAGATCAAGCCCCTCACTGGGCTCGGTGCTGAGTGTGGAACCTGCTTAGAATTCTCTCTTTCCCTTTCCCTCTATCCCTCCCCCCACTTGCATGTGGGCTCACTCACAAGCAGGGCTCACTCACAACCAAAAAAAAAAAAAAAAAAACCACCAAGCAAAAAAACCCACACACAAAAACCCACAGATTATTCTGTCATTATGTTCCTGACAGGACTGCTCTCAAACTATTTTACCTGAGCTTTTTGCTTTTATTTTAATTCAGCCCAATTGCGTTGAGGGAAAAAAAAAAAAAAAAAGATACCGAACTTCAAATGTAATCTCCCACGTGAGGGAAGGGAAATATACAGATCCAATTCCATCTGGCTAACCTGTCCTGCCTCAAGTAGGGATTGCTGAGAAGAACCAGAAAAGTTTACAGTTCAAGGGCACGGGATCACTGTAACATTGAGACCCAGCTGTAGTATTGAATGCTTCTCCCCCAACCCACCCCAACCACTGTTAGTACCACATCACTAAAAACCTATCTACTGCAGTTCCTTTACTCAGTACATGATCTTGTATAGCTATCCAATAAATTGCATAAATGTTAAAAGGAAAATATGAAAAGTTTAAAGAAACTGAGTAACATCAGAACCAGAGTGCTAGATGTCATGAGTGTTGAAATGAACAGACCAGGATTTAACAACAAAATCAATAATATGCAAGGGCGCCTGAGTGGCTCAGTAGCTTAAGCCTCTGACTTCTGCTCAAGTCCTGATCACAGGGTCTTGGGATCGAGCCCCACTTTGGGCTCTCTATTCAGTGGGGAGCCTGCTTTTCTTTCTCCTCCCCACTCATGTGCTCTCTCTCCCTATCTCTCTCTCAAATAAATAAAAATCTTAAAAAAAAATAAACACTAATGTGCTAAGCCCTCTAATGGACAATGTGGATAATATGTCATAAGAGATAATGTAAGCAGAGATGGGGAAAAAGTCTATAGGTTAGAAAACACTAAATAGAAATGAAAAATGCCTTTAAAGTGCTTGGTAATAGACTCAGCTTAGCTGAGGAAAGAATTTGAGCCTGAGGATAGGTCAATGGAACTTTTCAAAACTGGAAACCTAAGAAAAAGTCTGGGGGAAAAAAGGAATACACAAAAATGTTGGACAAAGTTGTAAGTTATGTATAGTGAAGATACCAGAAGGATAAGAAGACAGGAATAAAGAATGGAATAATGATTGAGAATTTCTTCTAATTGATGTTAGACACCATGCCACACATCTAGGAAGATCAAGAAAGAAATCAATGCACCCCTCACCAAAAAAAAAAAAAAAGAAAGAAAAAAGAAAAAAGACTAGAACAAAAATCTAGTTACAGCATATCCAGAATAGCAGGAAATCCAAGAGAAAAAATTTGAAAAAGATAAAACCTTGTATTGAAACAATGAGTTACATCAGACTTCTCAGAAGCCCTATAAGCAAGAAAAGCATTGCAAAGTGTTAAAAGGAAAACAAAACAAAACAAAACAAAACTGTGAATACAGAATTCTTTATCATGGGAAGTGATCTTCCAAAAGTGAAAAGAAAATAGCATTCTCAGACAAAAATTAAGGGAATTTGTTTCAGGTAAACTTCCCTTACAAGAAAGTTTTCTCCACAGTGAAGAAAAATTATATAGGTCAGAAACCAAGATACAAAGAAGTACATTGGAGAAGGAATAAGGTTTAAAGGATAACTTTTTTCTTTTTCTTAATTAACCCAACATATAAATTTGTACAAAGAGCAACAATGTATTCAATTATATATGTTTATATGTGTGTGTGCCTGCATATGGTTGCTTATGTTTAAGTGAAATAATAGCAATGAGACAACTAAGATATTTCATTATAATAAAGGTATTTTCATGAGCAGTGAAGAGGTATATTATTTGACAATGGACTTGAATTCACTGTAAATGAATACATCAGACCCTAGGGCAGTAATTTAAAGTTAGTAAAGTATAATTAGTATATTGTGAGGCGAGAAAAATAAAATAAAATGCTCAGTTATAACCCAAAAGGGAGGAAAAACAAGAAGATAGACATAATAAAGAACAAAAGTAACACAGCAAATAGTAACAAATATAGCCGATATTATAATCCAACTTTGTCAATTAGTCAGTCATGTAAATACATCAGTTAAAATATAGATTTTCAGAGTATTCAAATAAAACTGTATGTTGTCTAAGAAACTCATTTTAATTTTTTTTATAGTGAAAGGAAAATGATGAAGATAGATCCTGTAAAGTCTAAAAAAAAAGGTACATTAATTTCAGCTAGAGCCAATATCACAGAAAGTCAAGTTGTCAGGGATAAACAAGGGCATTGCATAAAGATGAAGACTCAGTTCTCCAGTAAGACATGGTCACATACACGTTAAGGACTGCTAAGAAGAAAGCATCAAACTATATGAGGCAAAAACTGATAGGAGGAATATTTATTTCTCTTGTAGTTCTATTATATTTGGACACTTCAGTTATCTTAAATGAAGAGATTTTGCCATCAGAAATGTTAGGGCATAGCAACCTCAACAGTAGTAGTCAACCAGATACAACTGACGTCTATAAACTCATCTCCAAAGACCAAAATAGACCTTCTTCACAATAATGTATAAAAAGTTATACACTATGACCAAGTGAGATTATCTCAGGTATGCAAAGCTGGTTCCACATTTGGAAAAAAAAAAATCAAGATCCTTTATCACTTCAACAGGTTAAAATAATAAATGAAAACAATCACATGATCAATAGATGCAGAAGAAGTACTTAACAAAAATCACACAGCCATTCATGATTAAAAAAAAAAAAACAACTCTCAGAAAACTGAAAATAGAGGGGATCTTCAAAATGATAAAGGATACCTACAAAGACCTATGACTAACATTATATTTAATTCACTAGAAGATTTTCTGCTGAGGCCATAAAAAAAAAATGGCAAGCTGTCACCTCACAACATAACTTTAAACACTTTACTAGAAGTCCTGCCTAATGAAGTAAGAGAAGATAACAAAAGTTATACAAATCACAAAAGAATAAATAAAATTGCTTGCAGATAATTGATTGTCTAGTATAAAATCTGAAAAGAACTGACAGCAAGAACTCCTGGAACTAATAATTATAGCAGGGTTGCAAAATAGACGGTTAATATTTAAGAGTCAGTTGTTTTCCCACATATCAGCAACAAAGAAGTAGACTTTGAAATTCAGAAAATATACTAGCACCCCTACAAATGAAATATTTATAAATCTAGAAGAGGAAGTATAAGATCTATAGCAGTAAGACTACAAAAGTGATGAAATAAAGCAAAGATAAAGGTGATTCTGCATAATACTGAATTTTTCTATACATTAACAAAGACATCAGTTCCTAACTTAATCTATAGATTCAGTGCAATCCAAATCATAATCTCAGATTATTGTGTACATATCAACAAAGCTGTTCTAACATTTATATAGAGAAGAAAGAGATCCAGAATAACCAACTCAATGTTAATGTAGAAAAACAAAGATGACTGACACTACCTAACTTCACCACTTATTAGAGAGCATCAGTAACTATGAAAATGATATTGGGGAAAAAATATACAAGTAGATCAATAAAACACCAAACAGAGCCTCAGAATAGAGCTACGTAAGTGTACTCAACTCATCTTTTAGAAATAAACAAAAGCAACAAAATAAAAATGATCTTTTCAACAAATGCTGGTGGGAAAAGTAGATCTTTTCATGACAAAAGTAGAATCTAGACATAGATATTGTACTTTTTACAAAAAAAGTACTTAAAACCGGTCACTGACCTAAATGGGAAACATGTCACTTTAAAATTTCTAAAGATAACAGAAAAAAATCTAGATGACCTTGGCTATGACAATGACATTTTAGATACCAAAACCAAAGGTATGACCCTATAAATAATTGAAAAGCTGGGCTGCCTTAAATTCATTAAAATTTGAAACTCTGCCAAACAACAACAAACTATCAAGAGAATGAGAAGATAAGCCATAGAGTAGGAGAAATCTTTACCAAAGCCATGCTTAGTAAATTATTCAAAATATTCAAATATACAAATATCTATCTAAAACCTCCAGAACTCAATTAAAAAAGTAATCTCCTTAAAAATGAGCAAAAAACCTGACCAGCCACCACAAAGTTATTCTGATGAAACAGTCTCATCTTATGTTATTAGGGTATTACAAATTAAAACACAGTAAACACCACTATCTACTTATTAGAAAAGCCAAAACCTAAAGTCTGAAAACACCAAATGCTGGAAAGAAGGTCAAAAAACAGAAATCCCCATTCACTGCTGGGTGGGAAAGAAAAACAGTATAAACACTTTGGGAAAAAGTTCCATGGTTCCTACAAAATGAAGCTTACTTTTACCATAATATCTAATAATCATATTCCTTGACATTTAACCAAGTTGAAAAATTAGATCTACGTAAAATCTGAACATGGATATTTGTAGATGTGTTTATAGTTGCCAGAGTTTGGAAAAAGTCTTTGATTGGGTGAATGGATAGATAAACTGTGGGTTACTTACATGGATTTTTTATGGATTACTATACAGCATTGAAAAAATATTCAGGGGCACCTGGGTGGCTCAGTGGGTTAAAGCCTCTGCCTTTGGCTCAAGTCATGATTCCAGGGTCCTGGGATCGAGCTCCATCTCAGACTCTCTGCTCATCAGGGAGCCTGCTTCCTCCCCTCTCTCTGCCTGTCTCTCTGCCTGCTTGTGATCTCTGTCTGTCAAATAAATAAATAAAATCTTAAAAAAAAAGAAAAGAAAAAATATTCAGCTATCAAGTCATGCAAAGACATAGAAGACTCTGAAATGCAGATTACTGAGTGAAAGAAGCCAATCTGGAAAACCTACCTACTACAGGATTCTAACTAAAGGATACTTTGGTGAAGGTAAAACTATGGAGAAACTTAAAAAGATCAAATAATTGCCAGATATGGGGGTGAAGGGAATGGAGGAATAGGTAGATCAGAGGATTTTAGGGCAGTGAAACTATTCCCTTGGACATTACAACAGTGGATATAATTATATATTTATAAAAAAGCAAGAATGAAACCTAATGTAAACTAAGGATAAAGGATGACAGCATGTCCCTGTAGGCTCATGGATGTTAGATATACTACTCTTCATGCATAATGTGCACAGTGGGAGAGGCTGTACAAGCATGGAGGCTGAAGATGTATGGGAATATTCAGTATTTTTTCAAAAATTTGCTGTGAACTAATACTCTAAAACTAAAGTGTGTTTTTAAAAAAAAGTTACTAAATACTTTGTCTATTATTAAATATACACATTTCTTTTTTTCTTTTTTTTTTTTTAAAGATTTTATTTATTTGACAGACAGAGATCACAAGCAGGCAGAGAGAGGAAACAGGCTCCCTGCTGAGCAGAGCCCGATGCGGGGCTCGATCCCAGAACCCTGGGATCATGACCTGAGCCAAAGGCAGAGGCTTTAACCTATGGAGCCACCCAGGCACCCCAAATACACACATTTCTAATGATTTTATATTTCCAAATGAAATTTAAGCTCTTCAAGAAAAAAGGAGGAAGGCTTATTATTCTCTATTTCTTTTAGAGGCCCTACACAGATGGTGACCTCACCCGAAATACAAGCTACAAAAATACTTGACAAATGAACACATGGGTAAATAGTTAAGTATAGAATTCTGCAGCTGATGATTTTTTTCTTTCAGTTTCTTATGTTTCTGATACACAAAATATCATAATGACAAATACCATAACTGAAGCCATCACCAGATTCATATTAAAACCCAGGGTACCCTCCTTGACTCACCAGCAATCACTACAATGAATCTAATGTTTGTCATTCACATTCATCTCCATCTTTCCTACATAGTATGCATTTTCAGACCATCTACAATACTCCTATTCTATCTTTTCAGACTTTATTTTGTTCCCAGTCTCCAAATGGCTTTTTCATTCAGAAATATGCTTGAGAGATAAACTCATGCTGATTCAGTCTAATTCATTTAGTTCTACTTTTTTTGTTGTTGTTTCTTTTAGTATTCCTTTTTATGAATATACTGTAACGGATTCCCCCCACCACCACTCTTAGGTTAGTGGGCTTTAGGTCATTTCCAGTTTTCACTATCACCACCATGCTGTGATGAGCATCTGTACCGGTCTGATGTCTGATAAGCAAGTGGATATAGAGTACATGTAGGAGAGGAAATGCTGAGTTCTAGTCTGTGCAAATTCCATTTTTATTAATGTTTTCCAGACAGCTCTCCAAATTGTTGTACAACTTATTCTTATGAGTCTTTATTTTATAAAATTAGTTTTCCAACACGATTATCCCTGTGGAAATTAACCTTTATGCTGGTGTTTGCTGCCAGTCTTGTTCAAAGCACTGTACTTCCAAGGTCCTAAACTGGACATAACGTCACTATACATTGGATCTCCATCTCTCTACTCTTATTATTGAATTACCTAAAACCACCAGAGTTTAGTTTTCAAGGCACATGAATTCCTTCTTCCTAACCCTTAACTATTTACAATGTTTTCATTTCCAACACAGCCTCCATTATAATTCAAAGTTTGGCTTAATGACAAAAAGCTGAATTTATCTAAGTGTAATCTGTTTTAATAGGATGAATTACAATCCAATTTAATGGCTATACTCTCCCTAGGTCTTGACAAGCTTAATACCCTTTCTTACTGTGCTGTGGAATACCAGTACTATAGGGCAGTGATATGGCTGCAAAGAATGTAAGCTCTGGATAACTACAGACTTCAACTGATGCCCCATAATTTAAATTTATTAAATACATAATACCTCAGAGCACATTTTAAGTAACAGTGAAGTATTCAGGCCATATTTCAAAAGGAAAGGCACAAGTTAAGTGATCATTTAAATAAGAATTACCAACCAAGAGCAGCTCATTCTGATTTAATGTTGAGGTTACTACTTTTTTTTCCTCCCCTAAAAGTTATTTTTCATCTGACTTTTGCTAACTCCTACAAATATGATTATGAATCAGGATAGATAGAAGTATAACTCCATTTGGCCTTTTGCTCAGTAAAGATTTGAGGTGGCTTCTAGATTTTGTTTTACTAGGTTTTTTTTTCTTGAGTACTGTACACATATAAAAAAGTACAGAGGTAAGTAATAATGAATTTTTCAGTGAATCACCCATGTGATTCAGATCAAGAAAATGAAGGTTATCTACAAAATCTGAGAAGCCTCTTTCGGCCCATGTCCAAACACCACTAAGTTACTAAGTTAACTACTATGAAAGTTTGGGTTTTTTTTTTTCCATTTTTGTTGTTGTTTTTGTTTTTTTAATGATAGATGCATTTTTAAACATTAGATCAAATAGTTCCTTAGGACATAAAGTGAGTAAAGAATTAACCTGAAGTCATAAAAGGCAGCAGAATGTGGATTAAGCATCGGGTTGGACTTTGTGATGCCTTTCTAGTGTCCATTCTATTATGTACCACAACCACTTGCTTTTACTTGCATTTAAAAGTGGAAAGAAATTCAGCAGCTAATTGAATGATGTTTTCTTTCTATTATGAAAAGTTAGATTATTTGCCCTGGTTGGGTACCTTCAGCCCCAGGAAACCCTCCACTATTAGTTTTTGTTAGTTTCGGTTTTTTGTCCCTTATATTTTATATGAAAACCAGCTGACCAATTGGAGGTAGCTTATTTTCTTTGTAGGAGAAATAATTAGACTTATATCAATCCGTAATTTTGAACAATACTAATAGTATATGTTAGCCTCACAACACACTTGTGGCTAATATCAAGATACATCATTTAAATTCCTCTCCAAGCAAGGAAAAGTCAGACAGACACAAGGAGTATAGTACCTAGAGCCCTGTAGTTGTTTCAAGATTGATTTGCTTTTGAGTTGAGGTCAGGTTATTTGTGAGGTAACCTCCGCCAATTAATGAATAAGGCAGCGGTAGTTAAGGTTAGACCTTATTTGGGAGGCACTAGTCAGCGGCTGAGCAAAATGATTATACAATGGACTAGCCAGTTTCACCCAATGTGGAATTCCTCAAACAGCTCATCTTTGCTCTGGTACCCCATTAGGCCGCCAGACTATTGGAAAGACTGATAATTTCTCACCTCTCTCTGCCAACTTCTGCCCTTCCATCACCTTTTGTTCTGCATAGCTAATATTCTAATAAGAATAGGAGTCCAAACTGCTCAACACATGATATTGTAAAATCTAACCTGCAAAAAGTTATTACTTGACTTATTGATTCTAGACATTCTGATAGGTGTGAAAGGATATCTCATTGTGGTTTTGATTTGCATTCTCCTAATTCATGATGTTGAGCATCTGTTGGCCATCTGTAGGTCTTATTTGGAGAAAAAAAAATATGTCTATTTAGGTCCTTTTCCCATCTTTAATCAGATTGCTTTTGGTATTGAGTTGTAAGTACTTAATACACTTTAGATATTATTTGATTATCAAATATGCCATTTGCAAATATGCTCTCCCATTCAGTAAGTTACCTGTTTTGTTGGTTTCCTTCTCTTTGTGGAAGCTTTTTATTTTAATATAGTCTCCATAGTTTATTTGTGTATTTCCTTTACTTTATGAGCTTATCTAGAAAAATATTGCTATGGCTCATGTCAGAGAAAAAGGAACTGGCAGGCACTGTTGGTGGTAATATTAGTTAGTACAGCCAATATGGAAAACAATACGGAGTTTCCTCAAAAAAGTTTCCTCAAAAAACTCTCTATGATCTATTAATTCCACTACTGGATATTTACCCAAAGAAAATTAAAACACTAACTTGAAAAGATATATGCACCCTCCTATATTTATTGTAGAATTATTTACAATAGCCGAGATACATTGTTTCCCTAAGTCTCCACTGATAGACAAATGATACTGAAGATGTGGTATATATGCAATGGAATATTATGCAGCCATAAAAAGGAGGAGATCTTGCCATTTGTGTTAACATGGAAGGATCTACAGGGCATTATGCTAAGTGAAGTCAGACTGAGAAAAACACCATAAGATTCTACTTACAGGAGGCCTCTAAAAACCAAATGAATAAGTGAACACATTAAAAGGAGATTCAGACCTATAAATACAGGAAACAAACTGATAATTGCCAAAGGGAGGACCGGCGTAATGTGTGAAGAAGAGTGGGAAACCCAGGCTTCCAATTAGGAAATGAATGAGTCACAGGAATAAAAGGTAGAGCATAGGAACTGTAGTTAACAATACTGTATTAACTGTATAAGAGGACAGATGGTAGCTACACTTGTGGTGAACACAGCACAAAATATAGACTTGTCAATCACTATGTTGTAGACCTGAAACTGAAGTAACATGGTATGTCAACTATTCTTAAAAAAAATTCAGACTGCCTAACACAAAGACATTTCCATGATGTCAGTCTCTAAATATTCTAGTTAATTGAGGTTTTGTTGGATGAGTGCAGTGGAAAAAGCTTGAAATTTCAGATTCTATATCTGTGTCTCACCACCAGTTTCACTCATAATACCTTCTTCACGTCCTTTTAGTGTCCTCTACACTTAGGGGCCATTGCTCTATTTTTGAGCACCTATGTCTTTTGTGACAACATTATCAGTCCAGACCTTACTATTTTCCCAGTCATTCTAGAGGAATGGACATATGTCATTCCCATAGTCATTCTATGGGAAAAGGACGATTTTGTCTGAGGCTTCTTTTAGGGATGAGAAAGACAAATGTATTTAACAACTGAAATAAAGTAAAGTACTTGGCTGCTTCTGGAAATAGATTTTCCAAGAGATTTGCCAACAGAATCTGTTCAGCTAGCAAGACTCCAGGGGCAAAGTACTAATTTCCATAATGTCCAATACGTAATATAACTCCTGGTGAATGAGACTAGACATGAGGGTACCAGTTGGTGAAGGACAGTTATACTTTCATGGTGAATTGTGCTACACACACACACACACACACACACACACTATGGACACATTACCACTCTATAGGAATTCAGCATCCCAGCCAGAAAACCTCATCAATCCTGTGTCTTTCAGACTGGTTGATCAATTCTATCTGATCTGTGCCAGGGAGATCAAGTCTAAAGTTATGCACTAGAGCTTATTAGCTCAATTCAATTATCTCCTCTATGTCTAAGAAATTATATACATTAGGTGAAACAATGCTTTTCTCAGATAAGCTTGAGAACTTGGATAATTTTAACCTTATGTTCTTTAATAAACTAATTATAGACAGAATACATTTATCTCTAGTTAGTGATTATCATACTTAAAACATGGAAAATGAATTTTTAGGGGAAACAGAAAGAGGTTATCAAGAGTATTATTAGGTCAAATGAAAACTTCAAATTTTTATAAGAGAACACACCACTAACTTGATTTGGTTTTATATGCCATTAGGTGTTTTAAATATAATTAGGAAAATTTAGGGGAAAACTTCAATCTGGAGTCTCACTAATGCCACTTGTAGAACATGAAACTTGGCTTTTACACTCTTCTTTCCCCTCCTCTTTCCATATCTCTTTTAAGTATTTGAATTCTACTTACATAACAGGCACTGTGTTAGGTTCCATGTCACACTCTTCTTCAGTATGCATTGATCATTTGCTTCTACTCGTCTCTACCATCACCAACACCCACACTTTTCCTCCTGTTTGGACTAGTCTCCTAGGTGGTCTCACCTCCTTGCCCACCTCTACATATTCTTCAGAATAGCAATACTTTCTTTCTTCCCCAGATCCCATCCACCTCCCAAATCTGATGAAGGTAGAAAAAGCTGGTCTTCTCAGCTCTTTAATTACTTCTCAGGGAATAGCTTTGGAATACTTGTGCTGAGCTAGAGTCTAGGGGCAGAACATGGGGAACCTACGATCTGTCCCAGTACTCAAAGGTGTTAAGACCAGCATCTACCATGCCACTGAACTAGAGGTTCTGTCTAGGGGCAAGGAAGAAGAGCGAAAAACAAAAACGGAAGGAGATAGATTGGAAAGGAAATAAAACACCTTTATTTGTGGGTAAGACTTTCTACAATAACTTATTACTTGTATTAAATTTTTTATGGACTTTAGTTTAACCAATGTGTGGGACTGAAGAGGACAGTCCATTTGTTTCTATACACAATTATTAGAAATTAAAATATCTTTCATAAGAAGAATATAAAAATAAGGGACAATACAAGGAGGTATCTGCAAGACTTATATAGAGAAACCTATGAAACATTACTGAGAAGACAATTATACCATGCCCACAGATGAGAGGACAATTATTGGTGAGACAATGTCAGTTCTCTTAAAGATGGTCTACAGATTAGACACTGCAATAAACAACTTCTACAAGAAAAACATTATGAGCTGAATCTAAAAGTACAAAAATGCAAAGAACGTAGAAAAGCTATAACTTTGAAAAATTAAAAGCAAAGATCTACATTAATTGACTGATTAGTGTAGCTTTAAAATAATTTTTGAATTGTAGAATTAGAAAATAGACCGGCAGATCAAAGGATAGAAGAGAAATCAGAAATAGACCCATATGTTGGTATTCAATAAAGTAAGCTGAAAAATAAATGGGTAAAGGATAGTTTCCCTATAGTAGTGCTTGAAAAACTAAGTATCTGTATGTTAAAAAAAAAAAGTCTATTGTTAATCTCAAGCTGCAAGAATTAAATTACAGCTTTATTTTATTTTATTTTATTTTTTTAAAGATTTTATTTATTTTATTTGACAGACAGAGATCACAAGTAGGCAGAGAGGCAGGCAGAGAGAGAGAGAGAGAGGAGGAAGCAGGCTCCCCGCTAAGCAGAGAGCCCAATGCGGGACTCGATCCCAGGACCCTGAGATCATGACCTGAGCCGAAGGCAGCGGCTTAACCCACTGAGCCACCCAGGCGCCCCTATTTTTATTTTTTTTTAAAGATTTTATTTATTTATTTGACAGAAATCACAAGTAGATGGAGAGGCAGGCAGAGAGAGAGAGAGAGAGAGGGAAGCAGGCTCCCCGCTGAGCAGAGAGCCCGACGCGGGACTCGATCCCAGGACCCCGAGATCATGACCTGAGCTGAAGGCAGTGGCTTAACCCACTGAGCCACCCAGGCGCCCCAAATTACAGCTTTAAATGCAAATTCAGAAGTTCTAAGTCTTCTGTAGGAAAACCTAGGAGAAAATTTGAGATTATATATGAAACACAAGTTTTAGATAATATCTGGTCCATAAAGAAAAATACGATTGTACATTTTCAAAATGCAGAACTTCTTTTCAAATGAAGGACAAAAAAAGCAATCCCCAAACTCAGAAAATGTTTGTAAATCTAGTTTTATCTAGAATATATAATGAAATAAAGAACCCAATAAGAAAACAGTCAAATGAAAAAATGAGCCAAAATTGAGCTGACAAAAAAAAAAAAAAAAGAAAATGTTAATGGCAATTCAATACATGACTTCATGTTCAGTATTTTTAGTTACTATCAACTTCATTACCTGCAGTGAAAATTTGGAAATACAACTTAAAATTATATTATGATACTATCACCTATTAAAAAAACAAAATTAAAAGGTCAAAATTAAGAAAGACAGACCACCAAGTATTTCAGATATAGTAAAACCAGAATCCTCATACAGTGAAAATGAAAGACAACACAACCTCTTCAGGAAACAGCTATTTTCTTAAAATATAGTACAGACCTCCCAGTGCAGTTCTAATTCCAAATAACCAAAAGATTGCAAACCTATGCCCACACAAAGACTTATACACACTGTGTAACTGTATTGTTTGTAGTAGTCCCAAGCCATGTTCTTCCATGTTCTAAATACTGAATTCTATTCAGCAATAGGAATGAACCATAGATATAGTCAACAACATAGATAAGTCAAAATGATTATATTAGAAGAAGCCCTACTAAAAGATGACATATAGTAGGTCCTTTTAAACGTAAAGTTCCATTAAAAATGTCAAGTAAGCCTTTTTGATAAAAAGAGCAGTAGTTTTGTGGGAAATTGAAGGAAGAGATGGTCAAGACTGAGGAATTACAGAGAAGTAGTAAATTTGGGGGAGTGATGAATAGGTATATTATATTAATTGCAATGAGTTCATAGGTACATACATGTCAAAGTTAAAAATTCTATTTAAACATGTGTCATATGTGTCTTACACTTCAGAGCTGCTGGTAGTCTATTGCGAAGTAAACAGATATGCTGTAGAAGAAAAATGCTCTTAAGAATCATAGTGCTTGGAGTCTCTGTGGGGGGTGGGAGCTCAGTGAGTTAAGCAGTGAGTGTCTACCTTCTTCTCAGGTCATGATCTCCTGATCTTAGGATGGCCCCAAGTGGCTGGGAGTCAGTTGTTCCCCCTCCCTCTGCCCCCCACTCCTGCTTGTGTGTGTTCCCTCAATAGATAAATGAATAAATACATCTTTAAAAAAAAAAAAGGAAAGAAAGAAATTGCAGTGTTTTCCTTAACATTTTTGGTGTACTTTTGGCAGTTTGGATTTCAAGTCTTGAGAAGTGTCATTGTGTTAACAACATCTTTTATTTTCTATATTCTGGTCTCTGACCTCTATGACTTTGCTGACCCAGGAGGAACTGTCCCTTCCAGAACTAGCAAAATTCCTGGAGACAGTAAACAACTTACCCAGTGAGTAAACTTTTCAAATGCAAACATACCAATGCAGACTGAAGCCCCAGTTAAGCACAGAAATACTTAGACCTGCGTTCAGTATGGGTCACTTGTCTGATTATAGCTTTGTGAATTAGGGTACCCATTTCTTTACTATTAGTTTCTAATTTTTAACTAATGTTATCAAATATTTGGTTGCAAAAGCAATATATAGATATACATATCTATATATATCTATGTATCTCTATATCTCCAGTATTGAGTTTTTGAGACAGCCAAAATAGTGACAGTATAATTATGCTGTCGACGACTACACAGATTCATTCCCTAAAAGCCATTTATATTCTTTAGTTTTGGTTTCACAAGCTGTCAAGAGAGTAAAACTCACTTTTCTTAACTTTACTATGATAGTCGCAGGGTCAAGGAAAACATGCCTATGATCATCGGTTTTCAATAGTACCCAAGTATTTACCACTACTTCCTAAGCAATTAAGCGCACAGTTATTGTAAAAGTTTAGATGCCAAGGGTGAAGGGGTCAGAGACAAAACAACTTTGGGGAGCTATAGGGTTATCGTCAGCTGTTTAATATGTAACAACTAGTGATTTATTTATTAGTGATAAGATGAGAAGTGTGCTCCTTCTACTGTATTTCTTCCCTATTTGGAGCTCAAAGGAACTATTCTGAGAATGTGGAGTTTGACCTTTCTCGTGCAAATTTCTTGGGTTTGCATTCTCATGAATTAAATATAGAGCACACATTATTCAACCTTAATGGCCATTTAAATGCCTGTGAGTAGTCTCCTCTCAACCACAGATATATTTTATACATAAATCAATAAAGACAGTGGTAAGCTAGTACTTAGGACCAGGACTTAAAATCCTGACTTCTCTCCTTGGTTCTAGGATTTGCATCACTATGGGGTGATCTCACTGGTCTAGGACTTCTCTAGTTCCTCATATGTTCACTTCTGTTTAATATTGCTCCTTTGATGGAATTTGAGCACACCAAGGATTTGTTTTGTGCTAGATCTCAGAGGAATACACAGGGAACATAGGATCTATCACACACCTCAGAGCACTTAGTCTAAGAACAGTTAGACTAAGTCTAACACTGGAAAGTTAAACTTGTGTTAAGAAATGGAGAACAAGATACAACTTTATATAATTAGATTATAATAATTGCAAGTGTAAGTGAATGCTTTAGTAGAGTTCAGCAACAGAGAACAGTGTTCAGAATCCACTTTCCTACATCTGACTTCCACATATACCACCAGCTATGTTGTCCTGTGTAGTTCAACTATGATCTCGCTCTGTCAAATTTGGATTTTATGATCAACTTCAACTTCAGTGGTGGCAGTGAAGATTAAATGCAAAAATCTATGTAGGTGTTCAACTTAGTACCTGGTTAAGATCTAAATCTAAAGCAGGAACTCCACTTTTCCACAACAAGCCTATCAAGAATGGAGGGAAAAAAGTGGGGGAGGGGGTTCTATAGGAAGTCAAGTTTGTCCACAGAAGCTGGAAAAACATTCAAATCATAATCAAAGGGGAGAGTTTTTGTCACAGTCACAGAGTGTGGAGACTTCCTACACTGAGTAGGAAGAAAAATGAACCAAAGAGTAAAAAAGTTACAAGTCCTTGAAAAATTGAAGAAGAACAAATATATCAGAATAGACAAAACTAAGACCATGAACTATGTTGCAATGTGGAGGGATAAGTTTATATGGAGATTGTCCCATGACACCAGGATTAATGGTCAAGTTAGAGAGCTGGGCAAAATTAAGGACGAATTAAATGAGTTTAAGACATTATTTTGGTTCAGGATAGTAAAAGCTACATTGTCCTATGTATTGTTTAGATGATACAGTCAATTCTATGCCTTATGTTCTAAGAAACAAATGAGTATATACAAAAAATGTTAGCGCAAGTTATAAAAACTTAATCAAATGAACAATTGAGACTTAGAGGTAGTATGCAGTCCAACTACAGAGAATGAATGGAACCCACTCTTTAGTATAATACTTGCATAAAATATAGCTTAACTAAAAATAGTAATTAAGAGCAGCTAACAGATATGTACCATACTCTGTGCCAGGCTCCGTCATAGAGTCTTTCCTTATTTTAACTGATTTAATTAAGTACTTAAATCACAACAGATTATAAATAGCAAGGTTTGTTGCTATTCCCCTATGTTTGTTGCTATTCTCCATAGTTATGTACCCCTCTCGGTACATAACTATGTTGTGTACCTATTACCTATGCTAATAGGTACACAACATAGTTATAGGTACACAACATAGTTAAATAAGGTATACCGTAAGGTATCCTGGTTATATCTGCAACAGTTTAGAGGAGAGAATGCCAAAAAGGATATTCAGAAGTTGACCCACAGATCTGTGCTGTCTTTAAGTAGACTGATGGAGAACCTGGAGCTGTGGTTATTTCCCAGTAACCTGACTAGCACCACTGGCATCGTCATCTTCATTGTGGTCATCAACACCGCCACCCTTATTATTTCTGAGCACCTATTTGTGTATCACATGTTATTGCATTTAATGCACATAAGCCTGGTTGGAAGAATAGTCTTCCATTCTATATGAATGCTTTCCTACATTTACAGAGATAAATGGGGGCAGGAGAAGAGGGAAGATCTAGACTTAAATCCGTACTTGGTGACTTGAATTCTACATATTTCCCCTGTACTTTAGAACCTTTTAAAACAAATGTCAAGGTGGAGCTACTACAGCTAGATGTGGCATTCTATGTGCAAAGTCATTGCCTTTTCTTTAGTGAAATGAAGAACCAATAGAAAGACAAGATTAGTAGATACCAAGTCTGATTTTTGTTTAAGAAAAAAAAAAATCTGTTCTAAATACTTAACTCTTCATGAGAGAGTTCCAGTCTTTCTCTCTACATCACTGGGATCTCAGGTCTATTGTTCACAATGGAGGAAAAATGGTGAAACCGGAGTTGTTCTGCTTTTACTTAGAGTTTAGAGAGTTGCATAGGAATGTGAATGTTATCCCCACACAAAAAATTAAAAGCCGAACCCCGGGGGCGCCTGGGTGGCTCAGTGGGTTAAGCCGCTGCCTTCAGCTCAGGTCATGATCTCAGAGTCTGGGATCGAGTCCCACATCGGGCTCTCTGCTCAGCAGGGAGCCTGCTTTCTCCTCTCTCTCTCTGCCTGCCTCTCTGCCTACTTGTGATCTCTCTCTGTCAAATAAATAAATAAAATCTTTAAAATAAAATAAATAAAATAAAATAAAAAAATAAAAGCCCAACCTGGATTGTCCATAAAGTCATACATTTGGTGGAAGCACAAAAGTTGAATTCATAAGGCAATATAAACCTAGAAGGAACTAAAATTCAGAGTATTAAGTCTTTTAACACCATCCCAAGACAAGATAGAAGGTGCAAATCATTTCATCCCTGGCAGAGAAATATCCCCAGCTAAGATATGGCCAACATGAAAGTAGGTAAAAATAAAAAGACCTCAGTTCTCAAGTTCTTCTAATTGGTTTTCCCCAGATGGTTATGAATATAGAACATAGTTTAGCACTTAAAACATTAATTTGAAAGAGATTAACTCACATTTCAAAATGATTTCTAGCCTCTTGAGGGCAGGACCAAGGTCTTATATCCTCTCCATTTTTACAAAGTACCGTTTCAATACTCTAAAAGTATTCCCAGCAATCAGTTTAATTCAAAGAACACAGATCATTGTAGTTTTATTCTTTCTTCCTCCACTGAAAAGAATAGGAGTTGGATCCAAAATTATGACATGAATTTATCTAGTTTTAGCCACTTATTCTGAGAGCATAGACAAGGACTTAATTAACTTAATTGCTCATTGTGTAGTTTTAAGGTTAAAATAAAAACGTCATGGGTCTAACACAGACCCTGCTTTCAAATACACTTTAGTGATTAAAAAGACAGTCAGGGATTTAAATACTCCTTTTTTCTTTTTCTTTGCAGATATGATAAATTATTCATGGCAGATTCTCCTCTACTGAGCCTATACAAAGCCTCAGATCCTGCTCAACGCAGAAGTACACAAAATATCTGCAAACTAATAGGAGCTGGCAAATGCTTATGACCTCTGTAATATCTCTGGTTTAATAGGATTGGTTACATAGAAGCAAATAAAACTGAAAACTTGACAGTTTAAAACCTTTGAGATGCAGCAAAAGAGGTCCTACCTATAATACAGGCCTACCTCAATAAGCAAAAAAAGTCTCAAATGCACAACTTAATACCTAAAGGAGCCAGAAAAGGAATAAATAAAGCCCAGAACCAGCAGAGGAAATAAAGATTAGAGCAGAAATAAATGATATGGAAACAAACAAACAAACAAACAGTAGAACAAATGAAACTAAGTGCTGGTTCTTTGAAAGAATTAAACTGATAAACCTGTAGCCAGACTTATCAAAGAGAAAGACCTAAATAAATAAGATCATGAATGAAAAAAAGAGAGAGCACCACCAATACCAAGGAAATACAAACAAAGGAGAACTTTATTACACTGTTGGTGGGAATGCAAGCCAGCACAGCCAATCTGGAAAACAATATGGAGATTCCTCAAGATATTAAATAGAGCTATCATAGGACCCAGCAATTGCACTACTAGGTATTTAACCTAAGGATACAGACATGGTGAAAAGAAGGGGCACATGTACCCCAATGTTCATAGCAGCAATGTCCACAATAGCCAAACTGTAGAAGGAGCCAAGATGCCCTTCAACAGATGAATGGATAAAGAAGTTGTGGTTCTCATATACAACAGAATATTACTGAGCCATCAAAAGGATGAATACCCACCATTTGCATTGACACTGATAGAACTTATTTCACTGCTAAGTGAAAGAAATCAAGCAGAGAAAGACAATTATATGGTTTTACCCATATGTGGAACATAAAGAATAGCACAGAGAACCACAGGGTAAGGGAGGGAAAACTGAATGGGAAGAAATCAGAAAGAGAAATAAGCCATGAGAGACTTTGGAATCCAGGAACCAAACTGAGGGTTACAGAAGGGAGGGGAATCAGGGGATGAGGTAACTGGGTGATAGGTATTATGGAAGGCTTGTGTGGTGATGAGCACTGTGTATTATACACAACTAATGAACCATTGAACACTAAATCACAAACTAATGATATATGTTGGAAAATCGAACATAATAAAATACAAAAAATATAAGATTATGAAAAAAACTATATGCCAACAAACTGGGCAATCTGGAAGAAATGGACAAATTCTTAGAAATATACAAACCATCAAAACTGAAACAGAAATAGAAAATTGACACACCCATAACCAGCAACAAATTGAATCAGTAATCAAAAATCTTCCAACAAACAGTCTAGGCTTAGATGGCTTCCCAGAGGAATTCTAGATCACATTTAAAAGAAGAGTCAATACCCATTATTCTCAAGTTGTTCCAAAAAATAGAAATGGAAGGAAAACTTCCAAACTCATCCTACAGGGCCGGCATTATCTTGATTCCAAATCCAGATAAAGACCCCACAAAAAAAGAGAATTGTAGACCAATATCACTGATGAACATGGATACAAAAATTCTCAAGATACTTGCAATCAAATCCAATAGTACATTAAAAAGATTATTCACCACAATCAAGTAGTATTTATTCCTGGGCTGCAAGGGTGGTTCAATATTCACAAATCAATGTGATACACCACATTAATAAAAGGATGAGAACTATAGGATTCTCTTGATAGTTGCAGAGAAAGCTTTTGACAAAGTAGAGCATCCATTCTTTATAAAAACCCTCAACTAAGTAGATACAGATAGAACGTACCTCAACATCATAAAGGCCACATATGAAAGACACACATCTAATATTATCTTCAATGGGGAAAGACAGGGATTCCACCCTCACCATTAGTATCCAACATAGTACTGGGAGTCTTAGCTTCAGGAATCAGAAAACAAAAAGAAATAAAAGGCATCCAGATTGGCAAGAAAGAAGTCAATTTTCACTATTTATAGACAACAGGATACTATATGTGGAAAACCAGAAATATTCCACCAAAAAATTTCTAGAACTAGTATATGAATTCAACAAAATCCCAGGATATTAAATAAAAATACAGAAATCTGTAGCATTTCTATACACAAACAACAAAGTAGCAGTAAAGGAAATTACGGAATTGATCCCATTTACAATTGTATCAAAATCATAAGATACCTAAGAATAAGCCTAACCAAAAAGGTAAGAGATATGTACTCTGAAAGGTATTGATAACTTATGAAGGTTATTGAAAAGGACACAGAGAGTTGGGGAAAAAATATTCCATATTCATGGATTGTAAGAACAAATATTGTTAAAATGTCTATGCTATCCAGGCACTTGCGTGGCTCAGTTAGTTAAGCAGCTGCCTTCGGCTCAGGTCATGATCTCAGGGTCCTGTGCTTGATCCCCACATCATGCTCCCTGATCATCCAGGAGCCTGCTTCCCTCCCCCTTCTACTTCCCTCCCATGCTTCCTTCTCTTTCTGTCTACCTCTAACCCTGCTTGTGTGCATGCTATCAAACAAATAAATAAAATCTTTAAAAATAAACAAACAAAACTCAGTTTCACTGTTAAAAAAAATGTATATGTTACCCAAAGCAATCTTCACATTCAACACAATCCCTATCAAAATACCACTAGCACTTTTCACAGAGCTAGATCAATCCTAAAACTTGTATGGAACCATAAAATATCCCAAATAGCCAAAACAATCATGAAAAAGAAAAGTAAATGCTGGAAGCATCACAATTCCAGACTTCAAGATGTATTACAAAGCTGTAGTCATCAAGACAGCATAGTACTGGCAGAAAAACAGACAAATATATCAATGGAACAGAATAGAGAATCCAGAAATGGACCCACAACTCTATGGTAAACTAATCTTTGACAAAGCAGGAAAGAATAGTGGGGGGAAAGTCTCTTCAACAAATGGTATTAGGAAAATTGAGCAGCAACATGAAGAATGAAACTGGACCACTTTCTTACACCATGCACAAAAATAAATTCAAATTGGATGAGAGTTCTAAATGTGAGACAGTAAATCATCAAAATCCTAGAGGAGAACATAGGCAGCAACTCCTTCAACCTTAGCCACAGTAGCTTCTTACCAGAAGTATCATGGGAGGCAAAGGGAACAAAAACAAAAATGAACCATTGGAACTTTATCAAGATATAGAGCTTCTGCACAGTGAAGGAAACAATCAACAAAACTGAAAGACAGCCTACAGAATGGGAAAAGATATTTACCAAGGACATATCTGATGAAGGGTATGTATCCAAAGTCTATAAAGTACATAACAAATTCAGCACCCCCCACCCCCCAAAAAAAGAATCAAGTTAAGAAATGGGCAGAAGAGGGGTGCCTGGGTGACTCAGTGGGTTAAAGCCTCTGCCTTCGGCTCAGGTCATGATCCAGTGTCCTGGGATTGAGCCCCACATCGGGCTCTCTCCGCTGCGGGGAGCCTGCTTCCTCCTCCTCCTCTCCTCCTCCCAGTGTCCTGGGATTGGGCCCCACATTGGGCTCCCTGCTCTGCGGGGAGCCTGCCTCTCTGCCTAGTTGTGATTTCTGTCAAATAGATAAAATATTAAAAAAAAAAAAAGAAATGGGCAGAAGATAGGAATAGATATTTATTCCTATCTTATTTATTCCTATCTTATCTTATTATAGTCTATTTTTCCAAAAAAGACAAACACTCACAGGGAAATACAAATCAATACCACAATGAGATACCACTTCATTCCTGTAAGAATGGCTAAAATTAACAGCAAGGGAAACAAGATGTTGGGGAGGATTCAAAGAAAGGGAACCTTCTTATACTGTTGGCAGGGATGCAAACTTGTGCAGACACTCTGGAAAACAGTATGGAGGTTCCTAAAAAGTTGAAAATAGAGCTATCCTACAACCCTATAATTGCACTACCAGGTATTTATCTGAAAGATACAAAAATACAGATTCAATGGGTACGTGCACCCCGATGTTTTAGCAGCATTATGAACAATAGCCAAACTATGGAAAGAGCCCCCATGTCCATCAACTCTCGAATGGATAAAGAAGATGTGGTACACACACACACTGGAATACTACTCAGCCATCTAAAGAATGAAATCTCGGCATTTGCAATGACATGGAAGAAGCTAGAGTGTACTATGCTAAGCAAAAGAAGTCAGAAAAAGATACGATATGATTTCACTCATATGTGAAATTTAAGAAACAAAACAGATGAACATATGTGAAGGGAGGGGAAAGAGGGAAATGACCTTAAGAGACGTAACAGAAAATGAACAGGGTTGATGGAAGGAGGTGGGCGGGGCATGGACTAAATGAATGATGGGTATTAAAGAGGGCACTTGCTATAATGAGTACTCGTGTTATATGTGAATGATGAATTGCCTAATTACATTACTGAAACCAATACTAATGTTCACTAACTAGAATTTAAATAAAAATTTGAAAAAACAACAGCAAGGGGGCAAAATATATCAACTGAAAAGCATAAAATACACATTGAAGGAACACTTGAGGAATTTATATGACAGGAGATATAAGAGCATGATAAGTTCAATGAAATGAAAATTCTAGGTGTTTACAAGAAATACGTGTACATGGGTAATAGATAAAAGAGTTAAAGAGAACACAGATAAAGGCTTTCCTAAACTGTGCTGAAGAGTTTGAAACTTACACCAGAGAATTTTCAGTAGGGGAATGGGATCATGTTTGTATTTTCAGAAGAATATCTAACTGTAATGTTTAGAATAAACTGGGAGGGGCAGACTTGACATTGTAATAGCATTTCAGATCTATTTTAAGATTATAGTTAAGAGGAGAGTGATGGCTTCTGCAGTGGGAATGGGGAGAACTAAGGTAATTTTGATTGGGAATGTCAAGTAGATAATATTTAGAAATGTTAAGGAAATTTTCTAAATATCTTGTGATTTATATCCCCAGTGACTTTCGTTCCCCGCCATGAGATTATCTGAAAGTAAATCAGACATTACACCTGGTCATCTATAAATATTTCTATCTCAAAGCATTAGTTTTCAAACCTTACCATTATAATCCCCCCAAAAAAGACCATTTCTTAGTATCATCTGAACCTAGACAGTGTTCAAAATATTATATAAGGTCTTTTTGAAAAGAATAGTTGGTTTCTTTGAACCAGAAGGCAAAGTACCTCATTGCATTTAGTTATTGGCTCTTAAATCTTTTTGATGGGTTGCTTCTCTCTTGGAGAAGAAGACGGGGAGGAGACAGGGAAAGGGAGGGAGGGAAGGAGTGGGGGGGAGGAGAGAAGGAGGGGAAATGGGGGGAGGAGATGGGGGAAGGGGGGGAGGAGAGGGTGGAGGAAGAGGAGGAAGAAACCAAGAATAGAATTGGTTGCCTTTTGGAAGAGGTTATCAAACTGTCCATCAGTTGACCACTGAGCTGTATCTGGAAAATCGGAGGCTTCTCACATCTCCCTTGTCCTTGTAATGTAGGTATGGCCTACTCTATTCATACTAGCTGCCATTTCAGGGATGCATCCTTCAGAGAATAAGAGGATACTGAGACTACTGGACTGAACACATGCCTAAGCCCAGTTAAAACCCTTCTGTATACTTTCATAATTCTGGTGGGTAGGTGCAGCTATCTACTCATCTTGCAGCAGTCCAGAACAAGCCTCAGATGGAAGTTTCCTTGCTTATTAAAGCTGTCACCTACTAATCTGAAGTGGTTTGCTTCATTTTTAAGTGTCTCAGATTTCACCCAGGAAACTCCTGAGATGGCAACCCAGCAGGAGTTAGTAGCTTTGGATATAGAGTCTGAACTCATGAATTTTATGGTCAAGATTGAGAATGCCATTTGTTGAGGTAGAAATCACTGGAGAAACTGTAAGTTTGGTGGAGTGGACAACAAATTCTGTTGATATTTTCCATTGAAGAGGACCATGTGATATACAGACAAATATGCCTCATAATCAGATAATATCACCAGTCATAATCAGATAATATCATAGTCCAAAGAGAATGAACACCAGTTTTTAGCTTGGGATCTTCTAATCATGGTTTTTGTAAGATTGCTTATGGTAAGTGTCTAAAGAAAAGGGTAAAAGGCTGAAAACAGGATTTTGAAAGTTTTTACTCTAACTCCTATATTTAAGAGTTAAATACAGTAACATTAAATATTACTCTGCTTGGATTTAAAGAAGTCTTTCTTAGGTATTTTGAGAAGGGCAAATATGGTTCCATAGAAACCAACCATACAAACAGTATACTGTGAGGAAGAGTAATTGTCATTAAGGAGGCATGAGACTGTGTTTTAAGTTAGAAGTTGTGCCATAAAGAATAGTTAAGGAAGAGACAGATGGATACGGGATAAAAGGGGAAGATAACCAGACAAATGGGAGTACTTGCACAAAGGCAGAGGAAAGGTTAAAAAACAAAAATAAAAACAAAACAAAACAAAAAAAAAAACTTGTTCAATGATTGACTTATGGAAAACCCATTTCAAGTAGGCATAAATATTACCATCCCCATATACCAAAATAAGTCTTGATCCATATTGACTTTGTTCACTCACCTAAAAAGAGTTCTGATGGCCTGTTACTAAGACCCCTGTCTTGTGTATGCCTCCCATCAGTTCAAACCCAAACTTGTCAAACAGGTCATAGAGAATAGCAATGATATTCTACAAGTAACTTCTTTACCATTCATTTTGGAAAACTTGATGTTAGTATTTCAAGGTCTATATTTGGAAGGAAATGTTCATTCTCTCTCACGGATTGTAAACTACTATTTTATGAATGGTATTTAAAGGTATTAGAAGGTATTAATGGCATCAGAAGGTTAATTCTATCTCAATTCTTGAAATTTCTCAACAGAAGCACTTGCAATGTTATACATTCCTTAATTGTTACAGAAAGGAAGAACACTTTTCAACAATAGAGCTCTTTGAAATCATGATGATGTGATTGATTGCTTCTATTATAATATATAATAGTCTTTCCTCTTGATAAAAGGGTCTTTTTCTTTCTTTTCTGCTGCTAACGTAGTTGCCATATAGTATGCATTCAGACCAGACTATAAATGAAGGCTTTGGATTCTCTAAAACAAAAGTTATCAAATGATATTCAGGACACCAAACCTGGTTTGCATAAGAGTTTCACATGTTCTGCACACAGGTACCCTCCATAGCAATTCAAAACAAAAACAAAGATAATGGCCATATTTCAAGTTTATGAGAATAAAATAATCTGTATTTCTGGATCCCCCTTAATGGGGTACCTGGCTGGCCCAGTTGGTTAAGCATCTGCCTTCAACTCAGGTCATGATCCCAGGGTTCTGGGATGGAGCCTCACATCAGGTTCTCTGCTCAGTGGGAATTCTGTTTCTCCCTCTCACGCTCCCCTTACCTGTGTTCCCTCTCTGTCTGTCTGTCTCTCTCTCTCTCAAATAAATAAAATCTTTAAAATACACACACACACACACACACACACACACACGAGCTGAACCTGATAAAAAGGACTGCTCTTTGTTAATGTAAATTATAAAACGGAAACCAAACTTGAAAACTCCCTGGGCAAACAAAACCATTTAAGCCACCTAAGCAAAACAAATCTAGCTTATTTCATGAGTGTAAGTGCAACTTAGGTTCTTATAAATGACTCTGATTAAAAAAAAAAAAAAAAAGTCATCTTTCTAAAATGGTTTAAGATAATTTAAACAATCTTCTGCTGTCTAGAAATCCCCATTGTAATAATCAAGCATTATAGAGATTAAACAACTCCCTCACTTTCACTTTATTTTACTTCACTTTCAGATCCATTATGGATCTATAGATTTCTAGCTCATAAACTGTTCTACATACAATAAGCTCTTACTAAAAACTATTCTACTGATCTGATATTAATTTTTAGTATTTTGGGATTTGACACCCTTTGAAGTGCACTTGCCAATTTGCATAATCTCTATTACTTCTCATTCTTAACTTTGAGGCCAACAAGAGGTTGTCCTTTTATAGAGCAATCATATTTAAACTACCACTTTTAAATGCAAAGGAAAGTATTGCATTCCTGTCTCTAGCAGACATGGGACCATCAAGTTAAACCAAGAGAATAAGATGTTTTCAACACCATAAATAAATAAACGAGGTAATTTTCCATAGATGAGAAAAATATTTTTGCATATTATGCAAACCAATATGAGTGGGGGAAGTGGAAACAAATCCTAGTTTATTAACTCTATTAATAAACAAAATGTCATGTAGACAGAGGTGTTATTTAGGTATTGAGGAATTAATATAGGAGAAAGAAAACATTAATATATCATGAGGCCAACAAGATCTGAGATACAGCTGAAAATGCTACCAACCCAATGGTTGAGGAACAGTAAAGGGAGAATAGAATTATTTAAACTTGGAAATTCAGAGCCCTACAGAGAAGAAATTTAGATCTGTGAGAAGGGGCTACTGCTTACTGGTGTTTTTATCTCTAGGCTAAGATGAGATACCCAGTTTGGCTGGGACCCAGAACTCTGAAGAACAGGTGCAGACAGGCTGGTGCTGGCGTCTGAGAGGCATACTGAAGCTACTTCTGGAACTGTTGGGAAGACAATGAAAAGGAATCCACTGCCAGCACTGGAGTAACTTGTTCCTGGTGGGATGAACAACTTTGCTAGGGTCTTGCTAAGAGACTAGAAAGCGTGCCCTTGCAAACACACACCCCAAGAGAAAACAAAAAAGAAGCAAAATGTTAAGAGACAACAAGCCCCTTGTTCTTTCTGTAACTTTCTAGTCTCCCATTACTGGGCGCTATCAGGAAAACGTAACAGGAGGCAGCTGGAAAACCAGAAATGTGATGTAAGTCCTGGCTCCAGCTGGTAAGCAATATTTTGATAATTGACAGTTACCTAACTAGTTATTTAGGAATTCGTTTGCGTCTACAAATTTCTTCTATGCTTATGTCATTCAATATATTTGATCTCCCCATAGCAGACATGAGGTCATCCATTTTCCACATGAAGAAATCAGGTTAAAACAAATGACATTTACATATCCAGCATCATACAGATTGCAGAGTCAGCTTTACAATATAGAACTTTGTCTACCCATCCACTGTTCCAATAATTACAAATTGTAAATCCCACAGGCAACAGAACCCTTAAGGCTACTTGATTCCATGAACCCTAATCTCCTGCAGAAATAGAAAGCTGGATCTTTAGAATGCTTGTTGTACCAAGTCACAGATGATAGGCATTGGTCTTAACTAAATTCAAAATAAAATGAAATGTCTACAGCTGAAAATATGGGCTATCCAAGATCAGCTGACTATAATGTTCATTTAAACAATCATAAGCCTTTTACAAAGGCCAGAAGAATACAATTTAGTTCATTCCTTAAAATAATTATCTCAAGGAGAATTAAACCCTTTCTCCTGTTGCTGTGAAAGAAATGGACTCCAGTTGGTTTAAAATATGAGTTTCCTCACCCTGCCACCATACAAGGTGAATTACCATGACTAGAGATAAATCAAATATATTCCTACCTCGAGGTATGGCCCTCCTTCTTGCCATCTGCCAAAAACAAATGATGGTTTAAAAGCTGCACATACTTGTGATGTCAACAAAGTTAATGGCAACCACGAGCATTTCACAGTTGTGCAGCGTACAACATAAACAATTGTAAGGGTCAACCTGTTTCCCACAGAAGGCTAGTGGTGCAGGTGCTTGATAAATGCTTTTTTTTTGGAGAGGTGCGTTTCTACATTTAAGTTTAGCTACGTATGTATTCTGTTCTAACTCTGGACTTACCAATATCTTTATTTTAATGGGCTTGATGGAGCTTTATGTTTTTTCCAAGTTTTTATGCCAAAAATTGAAGACTGTTTTTAGGAACACCCACAGAGAATTATGCTAACAGTTCATGAAACAGATTTGGAGAAACACTTATTTAAATAGATAACATTTTTGGCCCTACCACCAATACCCTTATCTCTCACTAAAAATTTACCCAGAGAGAAAAGTTCCACTTGATTTCAAGACTTCATTTTGTCCACTGCCATTTTATACCCCAACAGACACATACTTGGGTTGGTTTTGCTATCTAGTACACAACTGTAGATCTTTTACAAAAAGAGACAAAAGATTACCATTAGAAAATATGCTAAAGAGCCCTTCCAAAAATCTAAGATTTTTCCTCAGGGTGAATGTGTATTTGAAATTCCACAGTCACTCTGTCTGCACCCCACCCCACCCCCCTCCCCCGCCACAGCCACCACCCAGGCAAAGCCAGACAGTTTCCTCCATTCACTAGAAAAGAGCCTTGCCACTTGTGATGTGAATGTAGAGAAGTCCGTTACACAAAGTGTTTGTCTCTCTTGATGTGTGCAGCCTTCTTGACTCAGGCACCTCTTAAAGGGAGCGGTGGTGGGGGGTGGGGGAGTCTGAGAGTGGCTGTGGGCTTGGCCTTTTTGGATGGAAAAAGATGGCAAAAAGAAGAGGGGGAATGAAATTGGCCAAAATACTTAACATCTTTTCATTTCAAACTGCCTTTTCCTATCAAAAGATAGTAGAGCTAGAAAGGTCATCTAACACTTACCTTTAAGAGGGAGAAACAGGACGATGAAGTAGCTTGTCCCAAACCCACAACAGACACACACACACTAGCTACCAAACAAGAAATAAAGCTGCAAGCTCCTGTCCCTTCATGCCTGGTCAGTATTTATTCACTGAAGAACCTTCTTCGGGGGGCTGGGTTAGGTTGCGATGAATTCCACATGGCTGACGTCTAATTTCACATGGCTTATATCTACATTCACATGGCATCAAGCCTGGCTAATCACCAGATTCACCTGGATTTCTTTTGCAGCTACAGATTTCCAGGCCCCATCCCACAGCTCATGATATCAAAATCATAGAGACAGCACTTCAATCTGAAATCTGTCCCAGTGAGCCTGAGATCATAAAAGTTGGATAATTCTGGAGAAGATCATGCAATTTGAGAATCATGAGATATAATTTAGTGTGTCATAGACTTGCCTTTATTCCTCATGTAAATATAAAAGATTGAAGGAGACCAGAGTGTGATTGCTACTTTGATGATGCCTAGTTAGGCCTTGCTATATGACATATAGTGAGTTGGCTACTTTTTATTTTTTCAGGTCTCACCCATTCTGAAAGCTGGGTTATTATGTATGACCTGTCTGGGGTCCTATGAAAGACTAATTAATTACTAAGAGAAAAGGACTTTAATCTTTCAACTAAAAAGGCTCCAGAGATTGTAATCTGTCTCTCTCTGCTTTAACAACATTTTGAATTCCAAATATGCCAAAACGATAGAGAAACTTCCCAGTGATGAAAAACAAACAAAGTCTGCTCTATATGTGGGCCCAGGATCTGGACACTCTATACAGAAATATTTGTTTGGATGAGAAACAGGTGCTTTGCAGTTTAAAAACATATTTTACCCTAAATAGAATGGTCTGTCCCATTTCTGTCCTTCTCTTTAAAGTTGGGCTATCTTACCTGTTTTTGTTTGTTTTATTTTCATTTTTTGTTTTGTTTTGCTTTTAATGAGAGTAAAAGGACAAGTGGTATTTTCATTATAGATAAGAAATATATGTTTTAAGCAGACTCTGGGGAAATGCACCAGCTGGCCAATTATGATTAGAAGCAAGCTTCCATAGAAAATGAAATTCCATTGAGGTCTCTTGAGTATTTGCATGTTTGCAAGGTGCAAGTGTTTATACTGACAGAAGAGGGTTTTCAGCTCTTACAGGTGACAAGATCAAAAGAGGAATTTTAAACAGGAGAACAAACCAATAGGTGAAATTTGACTTCTAATTATGATAAGTTTCAAAAAATTTTTTCCTATTTTATTGTAGGTATAGAATCTAAACTGTGTTAAAAATAAAATTTGTTATTTAGAGACAGGTCACTTTCTGGAACTGGAGGTCAGAACAGCGTATCTTCTCGACCTCTCACAAGTCAAGGTTATAAGCAGCCATATTTCTTATCAACACCCAAACACGTTTCCATGTACCTGCTGCGTGTGAGGGAACCATAGAACTAAACAAATTCTGGAAAACAACACGAAGTGATAGTTAAGAATGTGAGATCTGTCATCAGACTTCCTGGAACCAAAGCCTGACCATCATTTTGCCAGATGTGTACATCTGGGCAATTTACTGAACCTCTCTATGGCTTAGTTTAGCCCTATGATAAATGACAGAGACGATAATATCTCCAACATTGAATATTTCCAAGGTATTAGATCACATAATGCCTGGCAGATACTAGCAGACTCTGCTAGTATCCCTGCAGATACTAGCAGGGACCCAATAAATGAAACTACTGATGTGAAGAATATGGAATTATAATTATGGGATAAATTAATAATAATCCAAGGAAGATAAAATTTTAACATAACCAAATTATTTAACAAATATGTATTAAGCAATTTACTGTGTGCTCAGAATTGAGCTCTAAGATGAAGGCAACATAGAAATCTTTCTTGCCTCAGAGAAAACCTAAAATATGTGGGCGTACATATCTGTTCATGATGCCACAAGGCTGGCTGTGTGTGAAAAATTGCAAAGAAATTGTGAAATAAATGCTCTAAATTCAAAGGAAGAAGGGACTAGTTAATATAAGGGAGGATTCATGGATGGGGAAACACTTAGGTTTCACATTATAAGAGGTATGATTTGGCCAGAAAGAGAATGAGGGAGATGATAGTCTAGACTCAGGAAGTGGACTGAACAAGAATGTGGCATTTATAGTTAGGTATATTGAAGAAACAATGAGTAGGAGATCCTTTCGATGTAGCAGATTCCTTTTGTTTTGAAAATCAGAGGGAAACACAAGGTTGCATCTTGGGTTAACGTTAGAACTGAAATGTGGAGGCAAGTTTGAGCATAGTGTAGACAGGAATTATCCAGTCAATCCTAAAGTTTCTAGTACCTCCACTGTCATAGGGAAGTCCCACTTTGTGTGGGAGGTGAGTGAATGTCCTTTGACGTCTTTCTGAAGGTCAGCTTTGTGGCTCAGCTTTGCTTGCCATGAGGAGCCAAGGGCAGGCCACCACCACGAGGAAATTAAGATAAATTTTATAATATCCACTGAGATTCATATTGAGAAAAAAGAAGAACATAAATCCAGCTTTCAGCCCCCGGTCTCTTTTTGCCTCCTAGCCCCAATAGTATCAACACTTCAATGGGTAGAGATCTCTTGTTCTTAAGCTAGGCACTATGATAAGTGCCTTCTAAGCATTATTTCACTTAGCCAGCACCTCCACTTCATGAAGTAGGCACTACTGGTATCCCAGTTAAGAGATCAGAAAAAGGGTGTCCAAAGCTCCCTCATTCACAGTGGGCCAAATTGTGTCATAAATCACTTTTGCAATGAACCTCCAAGTTTACATCATAGGTGCCCTCAGGCCAGGGGCCAGCTGCTTACATGCTGCTCCTTATAACCTGGGTTTCAGGGTACCTAGGAAGGTCCACTGCTACCACCTTCCCCTATGTTACCCTCTTGGCCTCCAAGGACCTTCAATTTGCCTTCTTGGTCAACAATATGTTCATTTTAAAAACTGGAGAGAACAGAAGTACATACTAAATGGCCTTTTAGTTACCGTTGGCCTATCATGGTGCAGAAGAAGCAGCCATGCTAGAATGTCCTTTAGAGAAGCTTCTGACTCTGACTCAGGCACTAAATTCCAAATTCTAAATTCCAGCAAATCATTTAACTACTTTGAGCCTCAGTTTCTTCATCTGTTAAAGAGACCATGGCCTGCCATTTCTTATTTGCCAGAATTCTTATAAGGATAAAATTAGATGATAGATAATGGAACAGATTTGTGAGCTCTAAAGCACTATGATGCTAATCCCTGTTGTTTAACAGCAGCATAATGGAGTGATAGAATGGAATATAATGGAGTGAGAGAGCAAAACTGGACTTGAATTATGCCTCAAGAATACCATTTAAAACCATGTGATATTATTCAGGTGAATCCTAGTCTCTCAGCATTTTTAATCCAGGATCAAGTCAAGGGATATAAAATCTACTTTTCACAGCAAGATTGCAGGGATAAAAGCGGGAAATTGCTTAAGACTCAATGCTACCAATCATTTTAACATAAGCCATAATTCATAAATGCTAGAAATTAATATATGCTATTTTTTATGATAAGAAAACTTGTTGTGGAATATTATAACTTGTCAAATAGACTCGAGGTGAATAGGTCTCTTTGGGAGGCTAAGCAACCCTGTCTTAAGAGCCAATGAGAGGGTTGACGACACATCAGCCTAAGAGATAAAACCTCCTTTCAGTGATGGAAGGGTTAACAAGACTTGAAGAGTGGGTGCTATTAATGATACAGTCAGCTCTGGGTTAGATGGGCTCCTGCTGTTTTTCTTGGCAGTGAGTGCTGGATCTGCTTTCATCATTCATGACCTTTTCACCCTTGGAAGAACAGCTAAGGCAGCTTCTTGCTGTGAGGGACCCAGGTAACCAAGTTCTTGGAGTAAGATCAAGATTTTCTTGCAATCTGTCATGCCCTCTCCTTTGATATTTAGCTGGACCTGGGGCTTGCTCAGTGTTGTCTAGAGGCCCTATGCTGCATGGAATGAACAGAGGGTAGCCCCTCACATGTCTTTAATCTCCAGTCCCTCCAGACTCCAGAAAAAAAAATGACAGAAGTTGTTTGTTCTGAAGGGAAAGAAGTAGCGAAAGAGACAGCAGGTGAGTTATCACTTAAGAAACCAGTGTTTATGGGTCTTATACGGACTCGGGTTAGCCCTATCCTTATCTAGTTTTGTGTTCTTATGGTGTTAGACAGCCTCTCTGGGTTTGTTTTCTTATCTGTTCCAAGAGGACAATAATGCCAACATTTTTTGATTGTCATGAGAATTGCTTGAGTTAATGGTAAAGAAATTAACACGTCAATTAACTCAAGTTAAGTAGTTAAAGTACAGTTGCTTTTACTGTTGTTTCTTTCCTTTTGCAGACCATAGAAATAGGGGGGACTTTGCAGTGAGCTTGGACTGGTTCTGAAGAGTTTTCTTTAGCACTAACGATAGACAGGAGGACGTGCTAGAAGCTTGGGGGAATACAAAGATGTTTCCACTGTAGCTGTGTCTGTAAGTAGCTTCAAAGCCAGCCGGTAAGATGGTTACATCTCATTCCACAGAGAATGAGATCTAACAGAAGGAGATGCATATGGTTGCCTTATGAGTGGCCCAGGTGGCAAGTGCTACAGGAGCTGAAAGGCAGAAAGGTCACGCTCTGTGGGACGGAATGGCTGGAGACCTGAGGTCAGAGAGACTAAATTTGAATCCCAGCAACATTACTTGCTGGGTGTTGGCCTTAAGTAATTATCTTGCTACCATGATGTCATTCTTTCAAAAATGAGTGAGCAGTTGCCACTAGCTTAGGTAGTTAAGGGGACATATGTGAATTCAGAGTATGAAAAACACTTGCAATGGTACCTATGACTCAATAACTGTTCAGAAAATCTTGTAGCTATCATTGTCATCTCTATTCTGGATTCTTCCACCTGACTTCCCTGCATCTATGGGCTTCAGAATGGCTTTCTTAGAAGGTAATTCTAATCATATCATTGAGTTTGACCACAATCCTGCTGATTCACACTTGAGTGCCAATGAGATGAACAAATCTCACATCCTCAGCTTTTCAGGATCTGGACACAATCACCCTTCTCCTTTAAATACCCCCTCTGTCTTCATCCAGTCACTAAACCGAAATAAAGTGAACCTCTTCCCCTCCTGCTAATGTATCTTAGCTTTCTTGATCCTTTCAAACTTCTCCTTGGTTATTCCTCTTTCCCCACTTCTTCCAGCATTCTTTACATACTGCCATCATAGCCATAATCTGCATTAGTCCTAGCACTATTGCTAATATACTTTAAGTGTTCAGCATATATTTACTGGGTAAGTGCATAAATGAATGAATGAACGTATTTAATAACTGAGTAGTTTTTAGAAGAATTTCACTATGTTAGATGTTTTCCCATTACCATAGACTACATAAATATCTAACGTTTTAGATACATTTCAAGGGGAAAAATAAAACAAAATAATTAGTAATAATAATATAAAATAATATTTTATTTAATGGTGACCAAAAATAAGTCTAAGCTTATCTTACTTCAAACTTTAATATGTTGGTTTAGAGAATACACTGGCATCGCGTCTTGTTATAAATAGGGTAAGCTCATATCTAGCTTCCCAGGAGAGTTCTAATTTATGCCTATTATTCTGGATTAATTTTAAAAACACCTTCTTTCTCTTTCAAAAATATTCTGATTTGGGTGATAAATTATAATGTCACTGTTATTATACAGAAGGTTTACTATTAATGTTAAAACAAAATTTAAAAATCGCATAGTCAGGAAGTCCTAAGGTAATTAACCCTGTCTACAGACAGCATCCCAAGGGCAAGCTAGCATCATTTATACCATGCAAAATACACAGCTTATCTTTTAAAAATACTATTAAGAGTCCTCTGTGAACTACTGTTTTACACTGTTCTACATAATGGTCTGCTTATTTTCTGCTTCATACATTCTCTTTCTCCTTTTTCCGGTGCCTTTGGCCATGGCCAACAGAAAACAGGCTAAAAATTCAAAATAAGTCTCCTTGGGGTTTAAGTGATAGAAATATAAGTCACATTAATTATGGTGAGCTAAAAAAATGACCCCATAGGGATATCCATGTCCTAATTCCCAGAAATTATAACCATGTTGTCTTATATGGCAAAAGGGACTTTGCAAATAGGATTAAATAAAGAATCCTGAAATGGGGAGAATTATGAATTATGAATTATGGCACAATGTAAGCACAAGGTCCTTACATGAGGGAGACAGGAGAGTCAGAGTCAAAGAGATTTAAAGGTGAAAGCAGAAGTCACACAGGGGAGAAGATGCTAAACTCCTGGCTACCAGCATGGAGGAAGGAGCCAAGGAATGTAGGCAGCCTACAGAAGCAGGAACTAACAGGACATACCTCCACTGACACTTGATTTTATCTCAGTGAATCTGATTTCAGACTTTGACCTCCAGAGCTACCTGAGAATAAAGTTATGTATGTTTTAAACTAATTTTTTCGATTTGTTACAGCAGCAATAGAAAATCAATATACTGGCTAACTGAAAAAGAGCAATATATATGCTAGCATAACTCAAAATTTCATGGGCACCTTGCTTCAGATTTGGTGGGATTCCATGTCCACAATACCTTTCTCTATTTCTCATTTCTGCTTTATGTGGCTTGTATTTCTCACATAGAAGCCTAGAACTTCCATAGGAACATTCTTATACCTGCAAGCCTGGTAAAATATAATGTCTCCTTTCTTGTAACATAAACAAAAAATCTTAATAATTTTACTTGGCTCAGTTTAGGCTACAGGCCTATTCATGATGGTAGAAGAGGGAGATGTGAAATGGTCATTGTGAGTCCTAGGTCATATGGTCACCTCTGAATCTAGAGGGAGATGGGGGTCAACCCACAATTTCAGATGTTTATAAATTCCTGCACTTGAGCCCACCAGGTCGATCTCAGAAAGCCTGATATTACCACAGAGGAGCCCTCATGACTATGCTTCTCTACTGGCTTTCCAGATGGGCTGTGGGCAGAGAGTTCTAGACTGATGTGGTTGTGAAGTCTTGAATCATATTTCTGAGTATAATAGATTTCTTGTAAGCCACTAAGGGGAAGCTCACCAAGTGAAATGAATCAAAACAGGAATATATAAATTGATCCAGTAATGGATGGGAGAGTTTCTGTATAAGATTAAATTTCCTTTTAAATATTCTACTACTTTTTAACAGTAAAACTTTTAATATTTTCAATATAGATCATGACAACAAAATTTTTGTCTAGTCCAAAATGAAATAAATAGGAGAGGGCTTGTTTTGATATGTTTTGCATCCTAGCTATTAATGCATTTGACAAATTAGTTACTATTATGAAGAGTCACTTCCAATCTGTATTATCACTATGTGCATGGGAAACACAAGACAAAATTGAAGATGTATTTATTATACATCTCCTTCATAATACTCAAATACCTTAACTTGGCCTCCTTAGTAGTTTTGTGCTGTATTGATTTAGCTAAAATGAAAATGTTTCCTAGAATTCTCTCCCTGTGGCTTTATGTTAAGATTATTCACAAAAGACATGTGAGTAAGATTTGAAAGGCAGATATGAAGTAGCAGTGATGTTTACACTTGGAAAGTTGGTGTAGTGTCCGGCTGTACTTCTGTAGTTCTTGTACTTTGAGAGTCTTATATCCTCCCTATGGCCTGATGTCCTTAATGACTCACAAGAAAGTCTCGACCTTCAGACATACAGACAGAAGAATGGGAATGGTTCCAAGCTGACCTTAGTACCTTGAAGCCAGACTGTATCCTCCTAGGACAGGTGACTTTTCTTTGGGGAGACAGTTGTTTAGGATGTCACATTGACTCCGTGTGACCAGGCCATATTCGAAAGGGAACAGACAGAAAGAACAATTTCTACAATAAGTACAAGGCTTTTCTATTTTTTAATGACAATGATGAGAAGATGTCCTGCTATAGCTTCCAAAAGAAAAAAAAATTTCTCTCAATTTTGCTAGCTTCTAGATGAATGCATATCCCTGTCAGAGAAGGTTGGTCCTGAAGGAGGTTAGAAATTCCCCCATCCAATTATATTTCAATTTCAAAAGCTACTTAATTTGGCTAATTGATTCTCAGTTGACAAAATGGAGAAATTCTAAAACTGAATTTTCACATATGAATTCTTAGTAATAATCACTAATCTCAGAAAAAAAAAGAAATTCAGGTAAAAGATATCATAAAGAGATAAGCTTTAAAAATATGTTTTTCTTTAAATTGTTTTATGGAATATTTAATATCAATGTGTTGAAAGGAAATTCTGCACATGAAGGTCAAGATGAAATTGATTCTTTTATATAGAAGAATCATAGTCCCGCCACCTAAAAGTAACTTCTGTAGACATTTTGGTTGGATTTGAGTCCATATAGTATCACCCATCTGTATACATATTTTCTATTAAAAATACACTTGGGGTGTTCTGTAATGTTTTTAACTTTTTTATTTTTTTAATTTTTTTAATTTTTTAAGATTTATAAATTTGACTTAATTGAAATTAGGATTTCTTTTTATTTATTTTTTTTTAAAGATTTTTATTTATTTATTTGACAGATCACAAGTAGGCAGAGAAGCAGGCAGAGAGAGAGAGGAGGAAGCAGGCTCCCCACTGAGCAGAGAGCCCGATGCAGGGCTCAATCCCAGAACCCTGGGATCATGACCTGAGCTGAAGGCAGAGGCTTTAACCCACTGAGCCACCCAGGTGCCCCTTAACTTTTTTTAAAAAAGATTAAAATTGACATATTTTCACATTAATGATTATACTTCTACAACATCAGAGGCATAAGTTTAAATTAGTAAATATGCTTAAATATAAACTGTCAGTCCCATAGGATTGTAGTTGTACCCTTTGGAAATTGTGGCTGACTGGTTGGCAAAAGTTCCATGTTCACTTTGAGGAATTTCTTCAAGTCTTTCTTAGTTGGTAGCATAAAGATGTCTTTCCTCAGATATAAATGCCTTATTTTAATGACATAATCCTGATGAGCAAAGACTTTGTTCATTTTCAGGAGAAGACCGCCTACGACAAGCAGATGAATACACTAACAAGCAAACAAAAACAAATCAAGTTCAAGGAGCTTCAAAGGGTGAAATCCTGGAGGAGTGGAGTGCTGCAGGACTGCGCCATTGTCAGTCTTGATGGTAGTTGAGTTCTTCATGAAGTCTCCTTCTGTTTGGAGCCATTAGAGGGAGAGCCATAGCTCTAAAAGGCTGACACCCAAGGAAGTTATAAAAGGAAATCTTTCTGGGGCTACACTTAACTTCACACCAAATAGTTCATGATTAAAAATAACATTTGCTTTTATGGGACAACTTCTCTTGTAGAAGCTACCCTACTGGGCTACAGATTTTAATGTCATTGGGGTCTCACTTTATATGAGAACAATAAATGCATTCCCGCAAAGTTGGGGGTGATTTGGATTTAAAACAACTGAATTATATTTAGAATGCACTTGGATAACTCAATGTTTAAAGGAACCCTACAGTGAATCCCTAGGAAATGTAAAGAATCCTTTGGTTCTGTGAATAATCATGGTTCTTGAATCATGCTGAATTGTTTGTACAAGATCAAATTTTTATATTGTAAAAGTGGAGTCTGTGATTTTCTCTCAGGTAAATTGTGTTCATTAATATTTATGAGATTCTTTGTTTCATTTTGTGACCATCATGTTTTTTTCCTAAAATGTGATTTTTTTCAGTTATTTATATCATGCTAAATATTTTATATATAAAATTCATATTGTAGATTATATTTAGGAAAATAGAAAAAAATGGGAGTCAGAAAGAGTCAACCTACTATTTATCAGAGATTGAGAGCAAAACAGAAACACAATTATAATCATATCAACAAAATGACTCTTCCCAACAGCGACAGAAAGAGATGATACTCATTCTAAGAAAATGCATCAGAGACACTAGGGGGGAATTAAGAACCAACTATGCAAAACCCATTACTAAATATATTGACTTTTTACATTATTTGCTTCTGGTAGAAAAAAGAAAATAGACACCCCCCCCCCCCCCCAAAAAAAAGACTAGCAGAAAGGACAGCAAAGTAGATCCATCTTTCAGGAAACTACAATTTGTAAATTATTTAGCAAATAATTGGCATTCTAGATTTATTTATGGAGCAAATTTCAAAACAGCCATTTTAGATTTTCTCCTATTATTATTAGGGAACTTTGCTGCTATAAATATTAGATTTACACATAAATAGATCACGTTTTCCACCAGACTGTTATGAAGCATGTAAAGTATTAATAACATGAGTGTTCGAAAAATGTGCCTGAGACAGTGTGGGCCACGTTCATCATGGGAGTAAGTTGCGGATAGGCCCTAGGTCATACATCCTTCTTCCTCTCCTGGATGGTTTTATCAGCAGTTGTTAGACAAGCATAACATCTCATTGCAAGTCTTTCTTCTCATCTTTGTGGGCTTTTGGCGGTCACCAAGCTGCACCCGAATCTAGGATGATTGTGAGTCTTCCCTGACTCCCCCATTTATATTTAATATTTATATTAACATTCTGAACCTTTCCTTTAACATACTCATAACAGCCACAATTACACCTTCAGCATTATGAATATTGTACTATGTCTGTCTCTACTACTAGACGATAAGTTCTATGAGTTTAGGGACTCTGTTTGGTTCCCTTGTGAATCCTGTCAGTCAGCCTGTGGACTTGGAAGGCAGATGCTGGTAATAAGCAGTTGCTTTACATCGAGAAGTCATGGGTCCTGGATACCTGTAAGGAAGATGAGACTCAGAGAACAGCTGAGGGGCCACTTCAGGTCTTTCAGCAGGACGACTGACTGAACGTTTCAGACTGAAGGCCTGGTGGAGTTGACCTCAGGAAGAAAACATTGCTCAGCTTTTGCAGCCACGTGCTGCCTAGAGACAGAGATGATTACAGAATTTGAGGATAGATTGATTTAAGACTCATTCCATTTCAAATGTTCTACCTCATTCCAGACAGGTCCTTAGGGTGACTCCTTGAAGGACAGGGGCTGTGTGTTTGGTGTTTATTACTCACCCCTCAATGCCTGATACATGGTGGACCCCAAGTGCACAGGCTGTATACTGATGTGGATTTCAAAAGCGTTGATTGCACAAGAAGTAACCAGAGTCGTACAAGCTCTGCTTTATCCTTAACCTCAAGTAGAAGTGTCCAAATTTAAGTGAAACACAGGCCCTGGAAACAATATTCTTACAAGAGACAAGCCTCTGGTGGGGACATAATATTTTTACTAAGATTTTTTTTTTTTTAAAGTTGAAATGTTAGAACATGAACATAGAGCACTCTGATAATTTTATATCTGGTTACATGATTAGTCGTCCTACATGTATCATCTATGTATTTATTCTGAGCAAGTTGCCAATTGACATCGAAGATATTCCCATGTGGTAGTGTGAAAGAAGAGAATAACACCTAACAAAAATGAAGAGCAGAAGGGGATACCTCTCTGGGACATTCAACCAATGAGACTAGAACAGGGAGAACTTTGCCTTCAACCTGCAGCTGCCCACCTACACTGTTTTCACTTCATTGAAGAGTACCAGAAAAAGGAAATAAGCAAAAGATATAAAAAGACATCTCATCAAAGAGATCTATGAAAATCAATAAGCACATGAAAAGATTCTCAACATCGTAAGTCATCAGGGCAATTAAAAAAAATTTTTTTAAGATTTAATTTATTTATTTGACAGACAGAGATCACAAGCAGGCAGAGAGGCAGGCAGAGAGAGAGGGGTAGGCAGGTTCCCTGCTGTACAGGGAGCCTGATGTGGGGCTGGGATCATGACCTGAGCCAAAGGCAGAGGCTTAAACCCACTGAGCCACCAAGGTGCCCCAGGGCAGTTCAAATTAAAATTACAATGGGATACTACTTCACACCTATAAGAATGGTTAAAATAAAAGAGACAAGTGTTGGAGAGGATGTGGGGAAACTGGAGTCCTCCAGTGGGAATGTAAAATGGTGCAGCCATTGGTAGTTTTTTTTTAAACAATTAAATATAAACTTGTCATATTAACCCACAATTTTCCTACTAGTTATCATTCCCAGAGAAAAGTAAACTTCTGTTCACAAGCATTATGTTCTACATAAATGTTCATAAAAGCATTACTCCATGTAGCCTAAAAATGGAAATAATGCAAATGACCATCAACTTATAAATGAATAAACAAGTATAATATATTTATCAGGAACAATACTATTCAGCAATTACAAGGATGAAAGATTTGTAATTTCGGCAGGACGAAATTACATGCTAGCTATAACACGGATGAATCTCAAAAATTAATGTTAGCTGAATGAAGTTAGATGTAAAAGACCATTCACTTATTGCATGACTATGTTTATACAATATGTCTAGAAAAATATTATTTATAGAGACAAAATATAAATAGCAGTTGTCTGAGGCCAGAGATAGCAATGGGGAGTGAAAGCAATGAATGGAAATGCTTTAAAATTGGATTGTGATGAAGTTGCATAACTAAGCTTTCTTACTGTAACAAATCACTGAATTATTTTAAATGGGAGTATTTTATATGTCTAAGAAAAAAAAGATATGGTTAAAGAAGATAATCATATCCAAAAGTTTATAATCCAAAAATCTGTAAAGTCAGAAATGAGTTATTTCTTTACCCATACCAAACGAACAGTAAGCCAAAAAATATGTGCTAAAAATATTTAAATATATACTAATACACACAAACTACACGTTCGTATAGCTACACATAAACTTAAAAACACTGAGAACTTTTCACAATGTTTTTGATGGTTTTTGCTTTGAAATAGAGCAGTGTACCAAGATAAACATTAAAAAAGTGACCACTGCTTTTCTCCATGCAATTCTGTGATATGTCATCATTATTTTCAAATTTAACAATAATGTTATGCATTAACATGTAGTCCTTGGAACATGCTCAGTGATACTTGTGTATTTGATCTAACCACTCATCTGACAATTACATCTTCCTTCCAACATCCTCACCAAGGATATTTATCCAAAAACCGAAAATGTATTACTTCCTGGCTCTCTAAATTTAAAAAAAAAAAAAAAAATCATGACTCTCTAAATTAAAAAAAAAGAAAAAAAGTAAATTTTTGGTGAATATCTTTACTTGCATGATCTAGAGCAATATTTTCTAACTGGTCTGTTTTACAACTAGTCTGTGGTGATGTAAATTTTTTTTTTTTAAGAATTTATTCATTCATTTGAGAGAGAGAGCAGGAACAGAGGGAGAGGGAGAAGACTCCCCACTGAGTAGGGAGTCTGATGTGGGACTCAATCTCAGAATCCTGAGATCATGACCTGAGCAGAAGGTAGATGCTTAATCAGCTGAGCCACCCAGGTGCCCCAACTGTGATGATGTAAATATTTTCTAATCTACATTGTCCAATACAATGCCCACCCACTAGCAATATATTGCTTAATTCTAATTAATTTAATTTAAATAACTCCATTTGGCTAATGGCTACCATATTAGATAGCACAGGCCTAGAGACTCATCCAATTTATCTGAATCAAAACGACTAAGGTCAAACATCCTTGAAAAACCTGCTTTGCCTCTTCTTGCATTTCCCACCTCAAAGACAGTTGCAATTCATTCCAGAAATCTTAGAATTATCCTAGTTATATCTGCTTGCAATCCATCATGAAATTTTATGAAATATACCTTCCACATGATCCTTATTGTTGCTTGGCTTCTGTATTTCACAGATCATGTCTTCATGCCTCTTTGTTTCTCTCTGAATTCTGTGTCAGTCTGTTACGTCTCTCTATCACTTACTTATTTATCTGCAACTCCTGACCCTGCATGACTACTATAATAAATTTTCTAAAAGGCATGTCTGACAATGCCACCCTACTGCTTGAAATTCTTCATGCGCTCCACTACATTGTAGATATGATCTAGATTTTGTTTGCGGTACATCTTGATCTGGTCCTTCCTTGCCATTCTAGTGCACTTGTCAATACTCAGATGTGCTTTCTACATTTGTACAGGTTGTCCTTTTATATCACATGCTGTCCTCTATGTATTTTTATAAAGAAGGCAGTACCCACAGACAATAAGTACAGATGCTCCAGACTGAGGTAGTCTGGGTTTAAATGTTGGGTCTACCACTTAGCTTCCCTTAGCTTACCATTGGTTACCTGTAAAAGTAAGAGCACCTACCTCTTAGAGCTGATGAGATTATACTTACAAAGCATATACAGTGTGTTTGAGACATTCCACAAATGTTTGCTATTACTAAAATTCTTGACATGTCCACCTACTAGATCCCTACTTACATTTCAAGATTCAGATAACACATATCAAGGATATCATCTGTACTGGCTCTCCCTCTTCCACCCTCATTTTTCCTCCTAAACTGTAATTCCATGATTAAATTAATGTGCCATTTTCATTGCTCTTAATGTATAGGAGGTAATTATTATTTGCTTATATTCAATTCCCCTATGAAGATTATAAGCACCTTGAAAGTAAAAACAAGAAGAAGAAGAAGAAGAGGAGGAAGAGGAAGAGGAAGAGGAAGAAGAAGAAGAAGAAGAAGAAGAATACGACGATGATTGACATTACTAGGATTGGTAGTGGTCAACTACTCAGTCAGCTTCCAGATCAGTGGGTAAAATGAATAATCTATCAGCACTGCTTTGATTAGAATGGACAACCTGTAACTCGGGCATCCTACCAGAATCCTGGATCCAAATAGCTGTGATGCAGCCAGCCTTGGTCACTCTAGAGACAGCTGATTTTATTCCAGGATAATTGGATTCTGAACCAGTCTTCATCAGAATCCTAACTGGGTAGAAAAGTGCTAACTATGAATTTTCTCTGGTATATCTTACTCCCAAGAAGTCAACATTTGACACTGCTCTCATCAAAGTCAGAATGGAAATTGGGGCACCTGGGTGGCTCAGTCAGTTGGGCATCCAACTCTGGATTTCAGCTCAGGGTGGTGAGATCAAGCCCTGCCATGGGCTCCATGCTAGACATTGTACCTGCTTAAGATTCTCTCTCTTCCTCTCCCTCTGATCTTGCTCCCACTTGCATGCATGCTCTCTTTCTCTCAAAATTTTAAAAAAAATCAGAATGGAAATATAATGGCCTCACTTCTGTTGGAACTATTGTCTTGACTACCCTTTCAAAGTGACCATAAACCACCCCTCACCAGTTTTTCAACTTTCTCTTTTGGGAATGATGACTACTGCAGGAGTTAAGAAGATGACATTGAAACTTGTGTCAATTTGGCTAAACTACAGCTCCCAGTTATTTCACCAGACACTAAATTAGGTGTTGCTGTGAAGATATTTTGTCGATACGAATAACTTCTACAATCATTAATTGTAAGTAAAGGAGATTACTTTGAATACTGTGAGTGGGTCTGGTCCGAACCGAAAGACCTCAACTGTGGGGGGGGGGGTCATTTCCCAGAGGAAATAATTCTGCATTAGCTCTGCAATATTAGTCAATATTAGCTCTTTTCCTCAGCTTGCTAGTCTGTCTTATAGACTTTGGATTTGTCAGCCTCCAAAATTACATATGCCATTTCCTTCAAATTCTCTCTCTCTCTGTATGTCTGTAAATATGTATCCTACTATATGATTAGATGGATGGGTGGATAGATAGATAGATAATAGATAGGAGATGTACACAGATATGCCTGTATGTATCCTACTGTCTCTGCTTCTTTGGATAGATCTGTTTGTCAATTAGAGAATGTACCAAGGGGATGAATTTTTAAAGTATGGTTAACTTCCATTCTATCCAAGAGGGATTTATCAACCTTTACATGCTCATTTTCAGAAAACTTGCTTTTGCATACAGACCACTTTGCATTCGGTCTCTGATGGCTCAGAACCGCCTGGCAGAAACAGGTACAAGTATTTGAGGACATGAACTTGATGCACCCAGCATGTGTGCGTGATAATTTTTAAAGCAATTTTTCCTCTAAAATCTTAGCTCTATATCCTTCCTCATCTTGTTCACCCTCCTTAAACCCTTTCATGAACTATCCTCTTTCCAACTTAGTGTTAATTCCTAAGGGAAAAATGTATTTGATCCTTTCTACTTCTGTAAATGGATAATTTTACTACTCTCTATATAATAGTATTTTACCAGCAGCAGCATATTTTTGATGGTCCTTTACAGTAAAATGCAATAATATAAATGAGATACCTAAGTAAGAAATCAAAATGTTTCTACTCTATTCTTCATGTGTACAAAATAAGTTAGCTTATTGTATGTGGGTAATAATACACCATTTTATTGTAAATAAGAAATGCTTTTAGAAAAGCATTATTATAAGGTAATCTCAATAACTTCTTATTAACTTCTTATTACCTCCCTGTTTTACATTTTGATTTATATTTGATGACTTTTTGTGTAATGATTTATTATATTGTACTGTCGTATGTCTATGTCCTTGAAGCAAGTTTATAAAGACTGAAAATCAATTGGATTTAAAGAGAATCTGAAAGAAATTTTAACTTTCTGCTTAAACAAAAATACTACCATGCAGATATAAGGAAAAATACACATACATGATAGTCCTTCCTCAAGTATATTTATAGAAGACTAGTCATTTTCTGAAACATGCCTTTCTTTTTACTGCACCCTGTTTATAACTATAGCCTATAAAACACTTAGATTTATCCTTTCTCTGCCCCCACAGTACACTGGTAATAATTTCTTAGATGCTTCTCTGTACTTGCACTTACATATTCCTTCCCAATTTTTGGACAAATATACCTAAAAGACACATTGCTCTTAGAGAGCGAGAGAGAGAGAGAGAGAGAGAGAGATATGGAGAGAGAGAGAGAGAAAAATGGAGAGAGAGAGAGATTGGAACCAAAAGAACAGTTAATGTGTCAATAATCAAGTTATTATCTCTGATTTATAAGTACACAAGCCTCTACTCTGAAAACTGTGATTGTATGAAGAATGGGTCTAGGGATTGGAACATCAAAGATAAGATTCTGAAATGATTTGGTAATGTCCTTGGCTGCCACCACAATGTTGACCTTTTTTTTCCAACAAGAAATTGAAAGTAAAAATCCAAATAATACAACAGACTAATGAACAATTAAGTCATCACTTTTGATTAATTGTGAAGTGCCTACCTAAGTACCAGCACAGCAGAAGAAAGTTTGTGCTGAACATGATCATTAAACATGCCCAGATTATGTGGTGTCATTCACCACATTCATACTTATTGTGAGTTCTGGATTCCCTAAAGGCACTTATGGTGTCAGGTGTTACGTTGGCTAGACGTCGCCTACAGATGTGTATTTCTAAATTCTTATTGGAGACTTAAATCTGAAAGACCAAGAGTAGAATAAAGTGATGTGGAAGACTTCAGTGACAGAGCTGGAGACTCTTTCTAAAATAGTCTAAGTTTCTTCCCAAGATGCATGGCCACTGGTCACAGTTTTCAAAGGTGATAGATGTCAGCTAGATGACCCAATCCTTTTTCTTTAACAGTACTTTAGAAAAAACATTTTGGCCAATAAACAATTACATGGATGTTTCTATTTTTGGATTAATGCCTATATTTTGCCTTGTACATGGGTATTTCTACATTGCTTTTATTCTTCCATCTAGAATGAAATTATGAGAATAGAAGGTATGGTTTCTCCATCTCTAAATCTTTCCTTCTACCACTACGTCTATTTAATCCAGTGCCTTAAACATGATAGGAACTCAACAAATAGTGCAAAATGTAGTGGAATTTCCTTAAAATATATGAGAAGTCATACTACCCTTAGGCCATATTTAATCACTCTGACAGTGTGATTTTCTCCTTGCCATCACCAGCACCTCTGGACCTAACTGGTTTGCCCATATTTCCTGCTGGGTAACTAGAGGTGAACATTTTGCTGACCTTAAATTGTTTGTCACAATCTCTTAAGATGAGATCTTTTCATTCCCCACAAGATTAATGAAAATAAATAAATGTGAGTTTATTAAAAATTAATAATTGGAAATATCTCCATAGTAAACATGGTCATATTATGTCCTATGAACCTCAAACATCTCATTCATTAAGAATATTCTGCTTTAAGAAAAATGAAATTGGACCATTTCCTTACACCACACACAAAAATAGACTCAAAATGGATGAAGGACCTCATTGTGAGAAAGGAATCCATCAAAATCCTTGAAGAGAACACAGGCAGCAACCTCTTCGACCTCAGCCGCAGCAACATCTTCCTAGGAACATCACCACAGGCAAGGGAAGCAAGGGCAAAAATGAACTATTGGGATTTCATCAAGATCAAAAGCTTTTGCACAGCAAAGGAAACAGTTAACAAAATCAAAAGACAACTGACAGAATGGGAGAAGATATTTGCAAAAGACATATCAGATAAAGGACTAGTGTCCAGAATCTATAAAGAACTTAGCAAACTCAACACCCAAAGAACAAATAATCCAATCAAGAAATGGGCAGAGGACGTGAACAGACATTTCTGCAAAGAAGACATCCAGATGGCCAACAGACACATGAAAAAGTGCTCCATATCAGTCGGCATCAGGGAAATACAAATCAAAACCACAATGAGATATCACCTCACACCAGTCAGAATGGCTCAAATCAACAAGTCAGGAAATGACAGATGCTGGCGAGGATGCGGAGAAAGGGGAACCCTCCTACACTGTTGGTGGGAATGCAAGCTGGTGCAGCCACTCTGGAAAACAGCATGGAGGTTCCTCAAAATGTTGAAAATAGAACTGCCCTATGACCCAGCAATTGCACTACTAGGTGTTTACCCTAAAGATCCAAACATCGTGATCCGAAGGGGCACATGCACCCAAATGTTTATAGCAGCAATGTTCACAATAGCCAAACTATGGAAAGAACCTCGATGTCCATCAACAGATGAATGGATCAAGAAGATGTGGTATATATACACAATGGAATACTATGCAGCCATTAAAAGAAATGAAATCTTGCCATTTGCGACAGCATGGATGGAACTAGAGTGTATCATGCTTAGTGAAATAAGTCAAGCAGAGAAAGACAACTATCATATGCTCGCCCTGATATGAGGAAGTGGTGATGCAACATGGGGGCTTAAGTGGGTAGGAGAAGAATCAATGAAACAAGATGGCATTGGGAGGGAGGCAAACCATAAGTGACTCTTAATCTCACAAAACAAACTGAGGGTTGCTGGGGGTAGGGGGGTTAGAAGAAGGGGGGTGGGGTTATGGACATTGGGGAGGGTATGTGCTTTGGTGAGTGCAGTGAAGTGTGTAAACCTGGCGATTCACAGACCTGTATCCCTGGGGATAAAAATATATGTTTATAAAAAATAAAAAATTTTAAAAAAAAGAATATTCTGCTTTAAAAATAAAAATGAGGATACCAAAAAAAATCTGTTGGGAGAAAAGTTATGTTAAGTGTTCTTACCATTTTAAAATAAAATAAAAATTAATATTTTAACAGTAAAAAAAAAAGCAAAAGGCACAAACAGACATTTCACAAAAGAAAATATAATTGCAGGTGATTTATAAGCACTTGAGACATTCACCATAATTAACCATCAGGGAAACACAAATTGAAACCACAATGAGATCTCATTACCCACTTATCTGAATAGCTAAAACTAAAACAACAACAATAAAAAGAAAGTGGCAACACCAAATGCTGACTAGGATGTAGAGAAACTGGGTCCTTCCTAGATTGGTGATGGGAATGTAAAATAGTCCAGCCACTCTGAAAAACAGTTTGGCAACTTTTTATAAAGCTAAACATGTGATTTCCCTGTAACTCAGTAACTGCACATTTTGACATTTTCCCCAGGAAAATAAAATCTATGTGCACACAAAAGCATATATAATAATGTTCACAGGAAGTTAAGTATAGCTGTAAAACAGCAACATGGGAAATTTTTATGGTGATAGAGCTGTTAGTGTCTAAACTGTATCAGTGTCAATATTTTGCTTTTGATACTTTACTATAGTTTTACAACATGTTCCCTTTCAAACTGGGTATACATGATTCTTGTATTATTTCTTACAACTGTTACAAATCTATAATTATCTCAAAATTTAAAAAAGTCTAACTGTAGAGAAGTGCTTAAATGATGGCTCTAAAACAATTTCTTAATTATTTTAAGTTCACAGATGTACTTGCTGCAAATTACAATTAATGTTTAATAGTGATAGTTGTAGTATTACATAAGTGAATTCACCTACTTTTACTTGTCTCTCCTACCCTAAATTTTACATTCATGTGGGCTTCAGAATGAACCTCTTCCTCATCCAATTAGTTACCAGATTCTACTAATGATAAAGCATTTAATCAGTTCCTAAGACATTCTGATAATAGGCTAAACCCAAATATTACTTCTGAAGCATGCTTCATGGTCACATTTTTTTTTTTGCTCCAATTTAATTATTCCCTAATTGTTTGATTATTGCCTTTCCTTCTTTTCACTTCAGACTATACTTACTGAAAGAAGTCTATCCAACCTCTCTAGGGAGCTTGTACATTTTGGGCTATAAAATGAGTATCAACATAGAGATTTCATCAAAATGGAAAGTACTACCAATCAGAGAAAGACAATTATCATATGATCTCTCTGATATGAGGAATTTGAGAGGCAGGGTGGGGGGGGGTGTCATGAGAGGTAGGGAAGGAAAAAATGAAACAAGATGGGATCAGGAGGGAGACAGACCATAAGGGACTCTTAATATCACAAAACAAACTGAGGGTTGCTGGGGGTGAGGATTAGGGATAGGATGGTTGGGTTATGGACATTAGGGAGGGTATGTGCTATGACGAGTGCTGTGAGATGTCTAAGCCTGATGATTCACAGACCTGTACCCCTGGAGCAAATACTACATTATATGTTAATTCAAAAAAAAAAAAAAAAAAAAAAAGGAAAGTACTACAGAATGTTGTAGAGGCTGTGTGACTTTAACACTTCCATAACTGGAGGAATGAAACCTCTGAGTAAGCACAGCTGTACAATGCAATTCACTGTTTTCTGCAGAAAAGTAATTATTTCTAGAATTAATAGTATGGTATTAAATCTAGTTATTATATTTACCATACTGTGATGCACATAAAATAAATATATTGACTTAAATAATAATTGCTTCTTGCCTCTGCTATTGATGATTCTGGATATATATTCTATGTTTCACCAGCCCATATTGACAACATCTTCCTTCAAGCATCTTGATTTAGTAAAAGAGGTGGGAGCAAAGACAGCTAGATGTCGATTTACTGTTAATGAAGAAAGCATCAAGGCTGGACTGATCTTTATCTAACCATATCCTGTTTTTTTTTTTTTTTTTAAGATTTTATTTATTTATTTGACAGGCAGAGATCACAAGTAGGCAGATTCAGGCAGAGAGAGAGAGGGAAACAGACTCCCTGCTGAGCAGAGAACCCAATTCGGAGCTTGATCCCAGAACCCTGAGATCATGACCTGAGCAGAGGGCAGAGTAAGCTTAACTCACTGAGCCACCCAGGCGCCCCTAACCATATCCTATTTTAATTTAGAAAAATTCAGTCAGCTTGAAATAGATTTTAAAAAAGATAGAAAACATGATTTTCTTATTTCCTTTTTCCTATTCTGGGGGAAGAAATAAAGAAGTAAACAGAACTGCCTGATCATCACAAAGGGCCGGCCACTCTGCATTACTTTGATGTGGAGACATGGAAAATTGAAATTTATAGCACCAAGGACACAGCTCCCTCCATGGGAGCAGGTCATCCTGATAGTATTTGTGTTATTGGTTTGCCCTACATGTTCATCATATTTCTGCTCCTCCAGCTCATGGTGAGAAAAGCTCTGCATTGCACTGAGAGCAAGGGTGCACTACACATGGATAGGCAACCTTTTGAATTCATTGGATAACTATCATTACATTTTAAAAATAAAATTCCTTCAGATTTTCTTTTGCTTCCTTGCCCTCGCATTCTTGTCCCTGCCCCTTGAGTTAATTTTACTCATAAACTCACAGAAGCCAGCTGAGATCACGGGGGTAGGTCAGCAAACTGGCAACCTCAAACGTACCCCTTGAGTGTTCTGCTCACCAGCTTACTACAGGTGTTATTCCTTTCCTAGAGGCACATTTCAAGTTTCCAAAAAAATACCCTATATTTTCTAGGCATACAATACCACACTGTATACAGTGTGTATAGTGATGAAGAGATTTTGGAGTCAAAATCTTTACCAGAAATAAAATTTCTGGTCCATCACACATGAGCTATAAATACTCTCAAAGCCTCACTTTTCTTATCTGTAAATTCCAACATACCTCCAGAGAGTCGGGATAAAATAAAGTGTAATATAATGAACGTAAAAAGAAATCATCACAGTCACTAGATCAGAGTGTAAGCTAAGCAGAATGTTTTTAAAGAAGATCTCTGGGTTAGAACAGATTTGAAGAAGAACGTCCTTACTATATTCCTCCCATAGACACTCAGACTTGAAATAGTCTGTTCAATATATTTGAATAGACTAGAAAAATCTTAGGATCTTCAACCTTTATCTATTTCTTCTCTCCTCCCTCCTCTAATGTTAAAATCCATTTTGGTATATTCCAGTTATCATTTTAATCGTCATTTACATATCTCTATTGATAGATATCGCTTACCTCTTGGAGAAGCCTTGTGCATAAGTAAACAGTTTTGAAAATGCTTTCCAATATTACAAGCAATGCAGGACCCAGTGCATTCCACTGACTGAGGCTAATTCCACTGCTGGGATCATAAAGAACAAATTTAACCTCTCTTCCCACTTGAATGACCTTTGTTTATTAGAAAACACCTACTATGTCCTCCCTTGACTTCTCTCCTTTGAGGTTGTTCTACTGTTTCCCAAGGTATGTGTTTTTTGAAATACAACCTTTTGTTGACCTTCCTGATCCAAATGTTCTAGTCAAATACATTCCATATCTAGAGCCTCAGTTGTCCATGTCCTTTTTGTTCTCTGAGAAGTAACCCATCTTTAATTTTCTCTTTCTCTATTTCTAATAAATCTTTTCCAAAGTTAATTTCAGGGAGTGGTGTTTGTATTTGTCTAGGCTTCTATAAAAATGATACCTACATTTTATCATATATTTTCCATTTCTTAGCAATGCCAGATGCTAAAAAACAAAGGCTATTATTGCCAACAAGAGAATCTAACATTTTAAAGTCATGGCCAGGGTGATATAAACAGAATTGAAAGAACACTTGGCCCAAATCCCTGCTATCATATTCATGTTCAAATTAGGCACTTGAGGCACCAAGAGGTTAACTGAATCCAGAATTCATATAGTATTAGTCTCCTCCTTACTGTTCAAGGGCTCCCTGTAATAATACAATTTTCCATTAACGTGGTACAGATATCTCAAGACAGAGCCCATACATTTTTTTTAACCTGAATACCCTATCTGAGATAATATTTAAATTTCAGATTTTACATTAAGGTCATAGCTTTTCAGTTTCTTTTAAAAAGGGGACTCTTGCAGGTTCTAAAGCCACATTCCCACTTTTCATAGAGCTCAGTGGTGCTTGTGCCATGTAGAAGGGATCACGCTGCATGTGACCTGGCTAGCTTCTGTAGGTATAGAGTTTACCATGCTATTTTTGCAAAGTATTACATCATTTTACAAGTATTTTCATATCTACCCTTTGTATTTGAGCCCATGACAATATTATATAAGTTATGGAACTGAGGTAATAGTAAATGTGTATTTTATTTTTATTGAGATGAGATAACTAATGTGTTAAGCAGGGGTAGCATGGTGCAGTGATTTGGGGTATGAGTTTTTAATAAATGTTATCTATAAACATTTCCTTCAGAGTAGGCAGTGAAAGTCAGATCTCCTGGTATCAAAGGGAGGGCTCCTATGATTGTGACAGTAGCCATACTCACTAATTCATACACTTCTCTTGTCTCCAGTTTCTGGATTATCTCAAAATGAAAACCTCATTGGGCTGCAGTAAACCCTCTCTCATCATCAGGCATTGGATGAGTTATTGGAACATCTCAACATGCTGCCCCTACCTATCTCACCTCCTTATTCCTATATGAGAAGTGTGAAGGGTGTCCTGTGCATGAGGTGACCCTTAAGTTATATAGTCAGACTAGAAACGAGTGAAACTAAATGCATTCTTTGTGACTTGTTAAGGCTGACTGCTAAAATACATATTTTAAAAATTAGGCAATTGAATGCCATGCTTCATTTAGGAAATCCCTGGCCATAAGAGAGCAGCTGAGGTCCTTTTCAAATATTTCTAAAAATTTTGCAAAACTGATGGGTCATATAAATGCCTGACTTTTCCTTTGTGAATGAATATCAATCTGGAAAATTCTCCTGTCAAAAACCAAGGCTCCTCATCCATCCCCAAGGCATATAAGTTACACAAAGAAGATATGCAAGTCATTCCATAAATCATGAGGAGATACTCAGCACTATTAGTTATTAGGGAAATGAAAATCAAAACTACAATCTACACCCACTAGGATGGCTACAACTGAAAAGACAATAATTACAAGTTTTGATAGGGGTGTGAAGAAATCAGAATTCTCATGCACCATTGGTTAAGAATGTACAATGGTACAGCTGTTTTGGATAACTCTAGAAGTTTTTCAAAAGTTTAAATACAGTTACCAATATGATCCAGGAATTCCACTCCTATATCTCCAAGAGAAGTGAAAACATACATACACACAAAAACTTGTACTCAAATGTTTATAGGAGCACTGTTCATAATTGCCAACAGTGAGAAAAGACTGAATTCGCATCATCTCATGAATAGAGAAATAAAATCCAAAAATGGAATATTATTCTGCGGTAAAATCAATGGAGTACTGGTATGTGCTAAAACATGGATGAATGAATCCTTGAAAACTTTATCTCACTAGAAAAAAAACTAGTCACAAAAGATGACATATTATATGACGCCATTGACCATTCCATAAGGGTAAATCTATAGAGACAGAAATTTGATTAAAGCTTGTTAGGGCTAGAAGGAGTGAACTGTAAAGTGCCTGGGGTTCCTGTGGAGGGACAAAATCAGATTGTGTTTTAAAATTAGATTGTGGTGGTAGTTGCAACTTTGTGAACATTCAAAAAAACATTGAAGTCTACTTTTAAAGGGGTGAAATTTATGATTTATAAATTATATCACAGTAAAGTTACTAAAGTACATTAATAAAATAAAACAAGATATCACAATCTCTTGGTCCTGTTCTTCATGGTATCCTTAATAATGACCAGTAATAGTAATAATAAGTCTTGAAGATTATTCTAGGGTTCCCTTCTACTCTGGACCTAGAAAGGTAGACCTCAGTGCTTTGTTTCCATTCAAAGAGGAGCAGATTTCTTCCCCTCCATTTTATACTGTGCCCTATTAGATTTCTCATTTCATGATCCCTAAGAGTCTACAATGAGGTGTTCCTATAATGTTTTGAGATTTGGAAGTACAAGGCATGAAACCCATAGATGGAAATAAATAGAGAGAGAAATAATGCAGGCTCTCCTAAATCACAGAGCAACACCCAGTGCCCTCTGTCTACGCTATATGGCATCCTGGAGTTTGTGTTCGGGAACTATCTGTTTCACCTTCTTGTGTGTAAGCTGTATATGTCTGTGTGCGTGTGCACTCTTTAATTTTTGACACATTTGCAGACCCAATAAACATTAGAGAGCATGCACTCATTTTTTTTAATTAGTACTTAGTAAACAACTATGAATGACTAAAAATCCAGGGTAAATAGACCCAGACTATTTTTGGTTAGAAAAGATTGTTGTTTTTGGATATAAGGAAATGTGATTGACATCAGGTGCTTTCCTTAACCCAATAATATTCCTTTTTTCCTGATAATCTCATTACAGAATAAATTGTACCATTAAATAGATTATTTAGTCTTAAACCATGGGATTTTTGAAAATGCATTTTATATGCAAGGTCATACAAATATAAGGTACTGTTATGTGTAATAATACAAGACTGCCTTTGGAAGGGTTATCCCATTGGGCTTTAACCATCTATAGGCTATGGTTATGAGTTTCTTTTCTTTCCAGGTAGTTGAGATACAGATTCCTCTGATAAAGGAAAGGTCTGAAGTAGAGAAGTTACTACTTATTAGGATAAAGAGTGCAGGAGGAGAGAGCCTCTTGACAGTGATAAAGTGGAAAAGTTTGGGGAATATTTCTTTCTTTCTTTTTTTTTTTTTTTTCTGACCTGTTGATTTGGAGATATTTGCAATCATCTGAATGTAGATTTCCCATAAACAGGCTAATATAAAGGCCTAGAATTTCAAAGAGAAATGTGGGCTGAAGAAACAGATTGGAACCATCTGTGTTTAGGTGGTACAGAAATCACAATACAGGGGATCCTGGGTGGCTCAGTCTGGTAAGCAGGCCAACTTTTGGTTCCAGCCCAGGTCATGATCTCAGAGACATGAGATCAAGCCCACATCAAGCTCCATACTCACCAAAGAGTCTGCTTGAGATTACCTCTCTTCATCTCCCTATCTACACACATACACCCTCTCTCAAATAAATAAATATTAAAGAAAAGAAAAAGAAAGACAGAAACCATAGTATAAATTCAATCACCTGGAAAGAACCTGGGGAGTTGTAAAGCTAGAAATTCTAAATCCTATAAGACCATCTCAACAGAGGAAAAAAAAGGCACACACAATTATTACATTTTCTCTTGGTTATGTGGCCAATAAGTGATAATTCCAAAAAATTAAACCAAGTCCTTCTGCCTGAATCCTACATCCCTTTCTCTAAGCCAGTCTCCCTCTGTACCACAGTTCACCATGTACACAACTTGTTGAATGTTCACCATGTACACAACTTGTTGAATGTTCACCATGTACACAACATGTATGAGTCTCCATGAAGAAAGAAAAGAAGAAAAGGCAGGACCCCTTGAAAAGAGTATCATCACAGAGAAACTGTCCTTTACAACATGTCTTGAATCCCTCACCATTATTTCTCTTCCATTCCTTCCCCGTTTTTAGACATCCCTTGTGCCATTTTGAATGATAGAGGCTTTCGTATAATCTGAAGCCCCAATTTTGATTGCTTCATTTTAATTCATGATTAGAATACATAATCCAGTGTTTCTTACAAAGTTGTCCCTCCAATTACTCCCCCTTATCTATAGGGTAAACATCCAACACCTTTAGTTCCAAACCAGTCTTCATCTGCTCTAACCATACTGGTCTCTCTTGTCTCCCTCTTCAACCCAGGACGACGCCTCTGAAGAAGCCAGACTAATTTTTCCCAGTTCTTCATTCAATAATCTTCATCAGTAGGTGTGTTTTCCAGGCTTACAAGTTCTTATCCTATTTTTTCTACCCATCTATGTTGCACTTATTCAAAAGGTCCTACTTAAATATCATGTCCCTTGAGAACATGTCTCTTAGAATCACAGGCTGTTATTACCTCTAAATGCCTACTTGCTACAATTCATTTGACTTAGATATGATGTTAGATAAATTTCTGAATTTATATTATTAGAACAACTGGAAGGTGAGACCTCTGCTTTATCTGTGTTTGATCAGTTGTCTAATTAAAGAGATTAAACAAATTAAACTAGAATAATGACAGACTGAACACAATACACATTTCGTAAGTAATTAAAACAATAGCATTTATTAATGACCGAGCTGTGAGCTATCATAGGTAGAGAATCAGGTTTGGGCATGGGATACTTGAGTTTTGATCCAACAGTTGCTTCGCAGAGAAAATAGTTCTTAGCTTCAACATTATATTACCCACAAAATGCAAATAAGACTACTTGTCCCTAGTTATAAGAGAAATTGAGTAAGAAAAATAATTAACAGTAAGCTATAACTGCACCTTTTTGGATGACTTCAGGTTTGAGTTTTGAAACCTCAGGGCCTGTTCCAAATTGTATTCCCTTGATCCATTCCACACTGTAGGGTTTTGAGAAGACCCTAATCTTCCCAAACACTAATTAAAATAAAAGGCCACCTGGACACCCTGGAGAAGACCTCTGTCAGAAAGCCAATTAGCTCGGGTCCACCCCTGACTCTCCCTGTTCATTACTTATTTTAAGGCTACTTCCTATTACCTTTTTATTTTTACAACCTGTAATTAGTTACTGTGGCATATAATTTCCAAGACCACAGGCAGCATTTAACTGCAGCATCAGGGATCCTGGGATAAAGATCAACTTTAGGGAGAATATATGTTGGGTGATTAGAGCACCTCAGGACAGAAAATCCCAATTGTCTGAGGTATGTCCCTGATTTAAGGATCAAAAAAAGACTCTTTGCTGGTATATCATACTGGTTACCCTCCATTGTGGCCATGTGATCTAGCTGAGCACAGCATGGATTTCCAGAAAAAAGTATCCCCTCATTGTTACATCAGGTTTCTAGGTTGTAACCAGATGCCAGTCTTGGTTCTGAAAGGAATACAACCCTCTTCCCTGAACCAAACAACAGAAGGAGGCATCTTGGACTCTCATTTCAAATTATGACAGAATTGTACCATGGTAAAATAGGAAAGGCTGGTTTTAATTTGACATCTCAGAACAGCATCCATCACACACACACACACACACACACACACACACACACACACACACAATGATGTTGTCTCATAATCTCTCACTTGCTTTTAACACTTCCATGTATTTGAAAAATGTTAACAACTAATTACTTCTCCTGGGAGTATACTCCTTGCTATTCACCCTTTAATTTACTATTGAATACCCACATTTGCTTTACTCAGCTAGATGTTTTGAAAGATGTTTAGTTCAAACCACAAAAGGCTTCTGTTCTCATGGACTATTCAGGTTACTAGAAAGAAGGCAAAGCTAACGTTTGTGGCTCCCTTTTATGTAAGGAACAAGGAATGCTATATGCATTATTTTGTTTAACATCTACCATAAAGACAGTATTATTCTTCACAGTTTTAAAATAAGGTAAGTGAGATATGGAGAGATTAAATAAATATTTAAAGTTCACAGATACAGCAGTGTTAGATACCCAATTTGAACTCAGGACTACCTATCTCCAAAATCCCTATTCATTTGTTGCAACATTGTTTATAATAATTGAAATACAATATAAATATAAAACAGTATCTAGTTAGACAAGAGAGAAACTATCAGAGTGGAAATGACCAGATGCTGTCTTTGTTTGAAACTCTATTCACATGCCTGTATGAAACATAAAATAAATTTGAAAATGAATAGATAATTTCTGATAAGATATTACAGAGGAAGAAATGCTTTGTGGCCACATCAAGGAAATCATGCATTACAGGTAAGCCTGGCCTGAAGATTTCTTCCCAGAGTGGTTCTCAAACACATAGAGTTTCTAGCATGTAGGGAGGCTTTTGTATGTACAGGCATTGTGTATATGGAAAAAGAAAATTTGTAGTACATTTGTAGAATACACAAATCACATTGGCAAGTTGGGCATAGGTAGGAAGAACTTACTTATCCATAGCTTTGTATATAGAATGCCACCTCAAAGGGTTTAAAGAAGGGAAAAGATATAGAATATATCTTTTTGGGGGGGTGCATTTTATATCCACCTAAGTAGCTGGGGCAAAAATCGTATGTCTCTGTTTACAAAGAATGTGGACTATCTTCCTATTCAACATCATCTCTCTTTATAATTTTATTCTATTTTATTTCCTTGAATTGACATATTATTCAAAGGTGCTAGCTCTCCTTCCTCAGAACTTAGAGCTCCTATTATCTGCATTGCCAATTTGCAGTTGACGTCACAACTCACTTTCACAGTTAAGGGATGTGGATACCCAACTTTTGTAGCAACATGGACGGGACTGGAAGAGATTATGCTGAGTGAAATAAGTCAAGCAAAGAGAGTCAATTATCATATGGTTTCACTTATTTGTGCAGCATAACAAATAGCATGGAGGACATGAGGAGTTAGACAGGAGAAGGGAGTTGGGGGAAATTGGAAGGGGAGGTGAATCATGAGAGACTATGGACTCTGAAAAACAATCTGAGGGGTTTGCAGTGGCGGGGGGGTGGGAGGTTGGGGTATCAGGTGGTGAGTATTATAGAGGGCATGGATCGCATGGAGCACTGGGTGTGGTGAAAAAATAATGAATACTGTTATGCTGAAAATAAATAAATTTAATTTAAAAATAATAAAAAATAAATAAATTTAGGGGCGCCTGGGTGGCTCAGAGAGTTAAGCCTCTGCCTTCGGCTCAGGTCATGATCTCAGGGTCCTGGGACTGAGCCCCACACAGGCTCTCTGCTCAGCAGGGAGCCTGCTTCCCCCTCTCTCTATCTGCCTGCCTCTCTGCCTACTTGTGATCTCGCTTTCTCTATGTCAAATAAATAAAAATTTTTAAAAAATCATTAAAAATAAATTTAAACAATTTATGTGAAGCCCTGAAATCTCACAGACCCTTATTCATAATCTATAACTCCAACCATTCTTAATTAATTTCCTTCTCCAAAACTCGAATCTCTTCAATGATTCTACAAAATCTTGGCTTATGCTGTTTCCTTTTTAGAGTGTGCTTTATTTGCATTATTTCTTAAGCTAATTCAGGTCTTCTTCAGTCCTAGAAAGTCTCTGTGATTCCTTGAACCCAGGTTGGCTTAGATCCCATTCCTTCCAGCTTCTAGGTCACCCCTGTGTGCATCTGTGTATTTACTCATGCTACACATCTCTTTTTCTGTCAACATCCTTCTTGGATGGACTGCTCTCATGCAGTGGCCCCTGGCTTAAAAACTTTGCAGAAAAATAACTTCATCTATTATTGTCTTAAAGAAGATATTCTTCAAATCTTTACTTGGTCTATTTGAGGGAATGCGGCAGTTCAAGGAAAATAAATAGTCTTTACCAAACTACACAACACTGTATTTTATAAATCTCCCTTGTTTGTACAATTCATTATGTACTTCATTTCTCTTTTGTCAGTATTCTTTATATGTTAGATAATGTGTGCGCAACCATTTAATGATCACCAGAACCTTGGGTGTGATGGTCTCAATTTCACAGATGTATCTGTGTCAATATTATGTAACCTTTCCAGAGTCACCTGACTTGTTGGAGGTGGTCAGAAGATTTGAACCTGAGTCTGTGGGAGTCCGGAGTCCATGCTCCATTCATGATAGTGTGGCACTTGCTATCCTTATCGTCTATTTCATTTAGAGTTATAATTATACCTAGATATTTTTGGTGCTTTTCAATTCATACATAGGCCTTATGCTCTTTTCGGCAACTTGTTCGTTATAAGACATTTCTTCTCTAAGAACATGGTGCTGAAATGACTTGATTTCTATCAATAGAGCCTTCTTCCCAAAATGTTCACTATCTCTCAGATGAAACAGCAGAATAATTACAGGAATTTAAGAGAGCAGTTGTTTTTTTTTGTTTTTTTTGTTTTTTTCCGAAGAGGATACATGTGAGAAACAGTGGAAGCAATGAGCTGTTCCTCTGTTAATAATGGTAATGTCTGAATTTGAAGGACTGTGTTTGTAGTTTGTTGACTCCTTATATAAATTATACACCATCTGTATGTGTGTCTCCTAGCAAATGGACTGAGGTTGAGCATAGCATGATTTGGCCTCCCTGATCAAAACCAGAAATGGTGCTTTAAAGTTCTAATGAAAATAAATCAACTTGAACTAGATTCTCAAGGAGCAATTTATGTAAGGGAGTAGAGACACAGTTGATGGAATAATATCTTCCTCCTTCTCTCTGCTAATGTTTCAATTTCCATAGCTGGTTTTAGCCTATAAAATAAATGATTTAAAGAAGAAAAAATTAGCAAAAGAGACATAAGACACTTAAGGAATTACCAAAAAAGTGAGATTTATAAAATATTCACCTGCAATGAAATTGTGTTTGATATTGTCTTATAATAAAGACACATAAATATAGCATTTCACTCCTTCTGGGTCTCCTCTATACTGATGCGTCAGCACAATGTTATTGAATGATTCCATTATAGGGAATGGATATGGACCCCAATGTCTTGCTTACTTGTTTTCTTATTCTCAAGAAGGTATTCTTCTAAATGAAGTCATGAAAGATAATTGGGACTATAACTGTTCCTTGGTGTGTATAAATTCAGTTTTAGCTATGTACGATTGACCATGCCAGTCACTGTTTAGAAATATCCACAGTTACTCAATAGAGTCATTGTGGAGATTAAATGAGACAGTGCAGGCAAAACACCTCACCAGAATTTGAATGGGTTAGTGCTGAGGCTGATATGAAAGAGCAATTTATGAGCTGGTGACTGTCCCTACCTGACTATCCTGCATCTTTATCTCAATTAGTGCTATTCCCTCAGAGCATAGTTAACTATGCTTTGTAATCAAGAACAATTGCTTCCCTAAACCTATTTCTTAATTTATGAAAGGACCTAGTTCATAATGCCATTCTAAAGATTAAAAAAAAATACAATGCACATAAAGCATGAGAACAGGGTCTGACATTTAATAAATGATTAGTAAATGCTGAGCGCTATTACAAAGGTTGAGGATTTGCAAATAGATTCCCTCAAGAATATCAAGGATCAACTGCAGTCGCTGTCATTTAATGCCAGCCCGGTTTCAGGTTCCAGGTCCCTAGCATCAGTCTTGATAATCAATTATTTCTATAACAGATTTAAAAACCTCATATTTGGGGCACCTGGGTGGCTCAGTTGGTTAAGCGACTGCCTTCAGCTCAGGTCATGATCCTGGAGTCCCGGGATCGAGTCCCGCATCAGGCTCCCTGCTTGGCGGGGAGTCTGCTTCTCCCTCTGACCCTCCCCCTTCTCATACTCTCTCTCTCTCCCTCTCAAATAAATAAATAAAATCTTAAAAAACAAAACAAACAAACAAACAAACAAAAAAACCTCATATTTGAGGATTCCTGGGTGGCTCAGTTGGTTCATAAGAACCCACTTGATTTCTGCTCAGGGTCATGAGAACGAGCCCCGTGTCAATCTCTGTGCTCAGCACGAAGTCTACTTGAGATTCTCTCTCTCTCCCTCTGCTCCTTCCCCCCATTTGTGTGCTCTCTCTCTGTCTCTTTCTCTCTCTTGCTCGCGTTTGTTCTCTCAAATAAATAAAATCTTTAAAAATCATACTTGTGCCTATGTATGTTCTAAAAGAGGGGGGTTCAGACATGGAATGTACAGATGACATCTGATTTTTCTACCATGTCCTGCAACCATCACTATTTGGTCCCAGCACTCTTTGTAAGCCCAGGCCAGACCTCAGAATCCCTCTAAACACTTACAATAATTGGATTGGTGCACAGGAGCGGTGAGTTTTTTGACATTACTTTCATGGAAACTCAATCTGATGCCATTATTTTGAATCACAGTTGATAGAGTTGAATTGGAAATGAAAGATGGAAAAAAGCTGGACAGGACAATAACAAAAAGTGACTGTTATTCCTTTGAGCCCTTCCTCTATTATGAATATAAATATATTCAGATTCATACCGTGCCTCTTATCAAATGGCAGAAGTGTGCACTGCTGCCAGAGAGAAGGAGAAAGGAATAAAGCAGAGAATTGCAGGGGGCATTTTCTTTAATGTGGGGCTAAGCCTCCCTTCCTTGAGCTCTTTCCTTTAGCCTCTCTGACCACTCATTTATCCTTTAACATCCTTTCACAAGGAGTCGTCTCCCTCCTACCTTCTCCCCTTTGGGCTCCTGGTTCAAATCATATCGTCAGAAGCCTGTCTGCACATGAATAGAGTTAGTAGCTCTCTTTACACTTCTGTGCATTTGTGAGGGTACTGGAGGGAACTGGAGGGTACTGGAGGGAAGAATGACTCTTTAAAAGGGACACTGACATTGTTCTTCTAAACTCCTCACCTGAGTAATTTCTGTAAATGCCCCTGGATAAGACACCCCCAGAGGTATTCTGGGCTTAATTACAACATAGTTGCAATGAAGTATTACTAGGAAATGTATTTGTGTTTTTCATGAGTCATGAGGCTCTTCTTAGGGCATAGGAACTGTTGGGAATGGTAAAGGATCATCGGCATTATAAACTCAAATTTACCTCTTTTCTACCCATTACATCAGCCTTCATTAGAGTAAGCATGACCATCAGAAAACAGAGCTTCTCAGAAGAGTTCAGTTTTATTTAAGAGGGGGGGCCAAGCTAATCATTGCTTTCTTTCCACATATGTGTGGAATGAAAAATGGAAAGTATGCCATTTGGTAGATACATAACAACATGAATATCATGATATTCCCTTAAGAATAAGAAAACAATTTGAAGTTTACCCATCAGTCACTTGCCCAGTTCACATTAATTATATTAATTCTTTCTCTCTCACTCATTGAAAGAAAAGAGAGAGAAGGGACGAGAGAGAATAAAAAGTAAAACTGATTCACTGAGGAGAGCACAGAAGAGGATGGAGACAAGACACACAGTCTCTATTCCGAGGCAGAAGTTAGGCTGTGCATTGATTAATAATATAAAACACATTGCAGCAAAATAAAAGTTAAATAAATGATATTGGGTTATTAAAAAATCCATTTCTTCCCAGTATCTACCAAACTTTAATATTTTTAAATAAAATTGAAAGAAACAAGACAGGTCTTGGATGCTAAATAATAAATAATTTACTGCCTTCTGCTTTATATTTCACTTGGAGATGTCAAAATTTGCTCAGCCAGACCAGGCTTTTGCAGGGTCTCATTAATGAAGATAAATCAAAATATTTACTGAGTGGGCAATTAAAGTGAAATGAGTTTCTTCTCTATAAATATAAGAAAATTAGGAATATCCCTTTTCAATAATTTCCGCAGCCTCTCTGCTTGAGGGTCCCTGCCTTTTAATCATGTCTTGTTCCTTCCATTCTTCTGCATTATGTCAGCCAATATTATATTTTACCAGTGACAGAACAAAATCTGAGTCAAACTGCTTTAAAATTTAGGGAAACAAGGGGGAGGGGGAATCTAAAGGCTATGTCTGAAAGTGGGGACTATTCAAAAGAATCATTGAACCTCTCTGCCTTTTTTTTTTTTTTTTAAGATTTTATTTATTTACTTAAGAGAGACAGAGTGAGAGAGTGAGAGAAAGCATGAAAGGGAGAAGCAGACTCCCTGCTGAGCAGAAAGCCCGATGAGGAACTTGATTCCGGGACTCCAGGACCATGACCTGAGCCGAAGGCAGTCACTTAACCAACTGAGCCACCCAGGCACTCTCTCTCTGGCTATGTATGACTTGTTCCTTGACATGACTTGATTAGTGTTATCAAGCTAATCCCCAGGAACTTCAGTCCTGAATATTTGCTGAAGTCTGTGAGCCCATGTAAGAAAAGTCCATTTCATCTCCAAAAAGGGGCTGTAGATTTTCCAACAATTTAAATCCAATCCCACCCTACTAACTGGAAAAGCTGCTGTGTGGTTGACTGCTTTTCCCACATTAATGTACTTTCTTACGCTGCCAGGTTGCCTATAAACCTGCCTACACCCAACTAGGCTTCTTCTAAGAGACCTTGATCTCCATTCAACCTCATACAACAATCTCCACCGCACAACTCTGTGCTTAATAATAGACTATTTCATATAACCGACATTTTATGAGTTCAGCTTTGTTTCTCAACTAGAACGTGAGCTCATGTACTGCCTCAATTTCCACGTAGAAATACATACTGTTTACAGAAAGCAGACATTCAAAGATCATAAATATTTTGTACTTATTGTCTAGTCTGTTCAGTTGGAGCAATAATTAACATAATGCTCTGAGGGCTTATCTACAGTAGGTATGCAATTACACATACATACATACTATCAACTTCCCTGAGGATAGACTTCACATAGCCATTGTCTGTTTTTCTTATCATCCTAAAGCTTATAAAACCAGAGGTGGCACACAGCAGGCACTCAGAAGATGTATAGGACTTAAATACTCACAATTTTTTTTTTCCTCCTTGCCATTTTCCTCATGATTACAAGTTAGGTAGCATCGTGGTCAACATAAATATATCTTTCAAAATTGAGCTTCCTTCTTTAAAATGAAAGAAATTGAAAGAATTTATTTATTTACCTTAGAATATATAACTCAAGGTCATAGAGAAAAGTTAGGAAGCACAGTGTGTAAATATATGTAAGGTATAGCCCATGCAAATTATTTCCAACAGGCAGCCCTCTGAAGTCTTTATGTTAGCAAAAACTAGGGGAAAAGAAAGAGACAGAAGTCCAAGATGCCTACGAAACTAGACAATACCCTCGTCCAAAGAGAGGGGGCAATTCTCTTTCCTTTTTGGGGATATATGGCCGGCTTCACTTTTCAGTGAAGAAATGCAATTAAGTAACAAGACAGACTCTTCTATTGGCAAAGATTTGAGGCTGGGAGGAGGTGGGGAGATAATTTGTCTTGTTCCATTGTTAGTTTTCAAGTTAAATATACAACAGAGGATTATCCTATGCTTGTGCCTTTTATTTATGGATTACTGTGGTTGGATACTTTAAAACTTTTATGAGTCATTGAAACTTTCACTGCCGGAAAATTCACAGATTAAATTAAACAAAAATATAGTCTTCTTTAGCATAGAAACAGAGGAGAGAATCAATTGCTTCTTTAAAATTCAGTATTTTAAAGATTTAAGGGACATATTTTAAAGGTGAAATTATAGAAGTGGACTCCTTACTATTGATGGTCCTGAGTCTATTTTCATTGGATGGGGGCTTAAAATGAGTATCGGGGGTATGTATCGAGGAGGGGGAACTAAGAATGAAAATCTATTCCTCCTCCAAGGTTAATGATTTTATAAGAGGCACCTGGAAGTACACAGTAATTTATCATTCCTATTGTGCCCATCTGGGAGCAAGTTTAGCACAAGAATATAAATCATGCATTTGAAATAGATAAACTTAAATTTGAGACTTGAGTCTAGCATTTTCTAACTGATTGGAGGCAAGCTTTTTTAAAGTTGAGTTTTCTCATCTTTAAAATTGAGATAATAATAGCACTTCTCATATTGGATTAATGGAGGATTAAAATGATTAAATGAGAAAATATATGTAAAGTGTTTGGCACAGCATATAGAACACAGTAAGCCCTCTGTAAGTGCTGGCAATGATGAGAGTAACAGATAACCCACTTAAGATGTGGCCTCTCCTCTCAAGGAATTATTTTAGGGAAATACAAGTTTCACTAATAGTCTTTAAGACCTGGAAATAATTAAGAATGAATACAATGCTTAGTAATCCACTAACATATTTCATGTAAACATAGATAGTTGTATAGAATCCCAGGACAATAAAAGTGAACTGATTTAAGTCTAGTGTCTTTTTTTACAGATGCTGAAACTGAAGGTCACAATGTTAGTTAGCAGAGTCCAGATTAACGTCTGTGACTCAAACCTCCCAGTCCAATGCTTCCAACTGCATCTTACTAAAAGCTCAGTACTATTCCAATGTTTTAAAACATTTGAGAGGTTTACATAGTTCAATAAGTTTTGAGAGAACCCAGATGGAGTCAATGATGACAAAAACAGCAGGGAGGAGAAAGACCAACTACATGAGAAAAAGCAAGACAGAGGCTGGTGCCCAGGAATGGTCTCTGTAGTGATTTATCCTTTTAAAGAGTGGTGGGCTATTCAGCTGAACACCTAATTTGTGACCTAGAGAACACCAGATTTTTCTTTAACAATTAACCCAGTTTATATCTGAACCATGAGAAATATTTTACTGAGTATTTTCTACACAAATAGTCATATACAAATTTCAGAATGTACCATTCCTCCATCATCCAACCAAAAAAAGGTGACTTACCAATGACTAATTCTTCTTTACAGAATAAAAGCAGATCATATAGACACAAGGCGTGATAAAACGGGGGGGGGGAACAACTTTGGAAAACCACCAATGCAATAAATAATAGAGAAAAGAATCATAAGTTATTGCTAAAAATATTGGGTGAAAGGAATTTGAGAAGAGAACAGCTACTTCATCTCCAAGATTACTTACGGATGACAAAGCAGAAAAAAATCTTTACCAAGAAGAAATGCAGAGCACCATCATTGATTGGGGCGGGGGGGGGGGGCACACGAGGCATGACCCTACCTTCTATCTCTTGTATTTCCTTGTTTTTCTTTGAGCTCTTTTCCACCTCCTTCAGCTCTTGCCTTAAATAGCCTTCTCTGACGACCCTATTTCTTCTGACCCCCATTCCTTGTCATCTTTTCCTAGTTAATTTTTCTCCGGAGAATCTTTCACTAGCATACATATATTCTAACTTATCAATGTTGCATATTTTGTCTTCTTATCCCTAGAACATTAATACTGTAATGACAGAATTTTATTTATTCGCTTTCCTAGTTTTGAGTGTCTACTACATTCCAGCATTGTGTTGCTCATTCTGTTATACGCAGCCTGCCTGGAACTTACAGTCTCTTAACCTGCCTGAGCCTTTTCATAACCCAGGAATTCTAAAACTGTAAATGTGATGCTGGTAACATCTTTGGCTTGTAATGGTCATGAGAATAACATAATTCTCCCAAGAAGAGCGTATCTAGGTTTTACAACAGAAGTTTTATCTTTCTCTTCCCTGACCAACTATGCTGAATTTACATTTTTAAAAAATGTCAGAAGTTAAGATAGTCAGATTATTAAAAGTCCATTAATATAGAATAATTATTTTTCTAGAAGTCTGTGCATAGGAATGGTATATTCTTCTTGATACTATAGTTATGGAAAATTCTGCTGAAAGGGAGAAAAAAGCAAGATATTAAAGTCTTTAGGGAATCTATCTTCTTACTATAGCTATATGATGAGATAAGGAAGCTTGATCAGACTTGGACACGACTGATCATCTGCCATGTATGATTTCTGCTGTTGATGCTATAAATGTTGATAATTGAAATTATACTTCTGACCCATCATCAATAAGTCATGCATTCTGAGGATAATTCCCACAGGGGTAATTCCTTTGAGTTGAACTAAATATGCTTTCTTCCCCAACTCCCTTATGACATGGTCTCCCACCTTAAAAATGACTAGTAAGGTTTTAATCTAAAGCCCCCAGGCAAGAGAACAGAATAAAATTAGCAGAGCACCAAAGGAATCGAACCTCTCTTGTCAGCTCATCACTGCATCACCTTTAAGCTCTAATAGCATATACAGCAAAGCATTGTGCAGTTCTGATGCCAAGAATAATGCAGAAGTTCCTATCCCAGTCATGGTTTGTGAGCAAATACCCTGCACACCTGGTGAGCTTCAAGGTGGACACTGAATGCTCTTTTTACCTGAGACTCAAAGTAGAAGAATGGCTATTCCAAATAGAGCAGTTTCCAAGAGTGGCTTGTCTGCCACTTAGATAAAAATTAAGAGTCTCCCGGACATATTCAACAACCCATCCTTTCTCTCTCACCTCAGTGAATCCAATATCACTCGTTATGTCTTTCATCTTAGCTCCATGATAAACTGGGCAATGAGAATGCCACTGTCTACCCTTCTGTTTATTATAAAGACTCCCTAGTACCTGAGACAACACGTTGACAAGATTCTGATGGCCGCGATAAGTCTCCCTTATGGCTTGAATGCACACATAGAGAATGTCAGTGTTAACAAATATTGATGAAGCCAGCAGTGACCCAAGAGTGATGAGCCTGGAGAGGGGACATGAAAAATGGAAAAAGCCCACAGAGAGCATTCAAGGGAGATGCCAGAAAACCTTAAAGAAACCCTTTCAACACATTAGAGCCCTGAGGCAAACATCAAAACTAATGAAGTATTTGTAAAGAGATGTGTATTTGCCAGACGAGCAGGGCAAATCAGGTGTGAGACGAAGTATAAGGGCTCTGCATGTGATTTTGAGACAAAAGACTGGAGAAGAAAAGCATAATCTCATAATCTTCCTTTCTGCCAAAGTTTCTAAAAAGTTAGATCAAGACGTTAAAAGCATAGATTGAACAATAGTTCCGGTTTGTCAGGCATTCATCCCTTACTTCCCACTTTCTTTTTTAATTACCTACTTGCCACTCACCAACCACATTGTTGAAATTGAGAGGTCTGCCCCATTCTCAGCTCGAGATTAGCCTGTGATTTAGGAACGGCTGATCAGAACATCACACCTGATTGGCTGAGTGATAGACATGTGACTCAAGCCAAGACAGCCTGAGTTCATGAGACTTATCTCTTATTTTTTTAAAACCATGGAGAAGCAGAACATTTCTTTTGCCAGGTTGAAATTAATAGGATGGGAACCTTGAACTGCAGAGGTCACCATAATGGGAAGTGAGCCTTACAGTGAAGCCAAAACAATGCAGAACAGAAAGATGAAAAGAAGCCATTTTAATCAAGGCATCCCTTGAGACTGAATCCAACCTTGTTCTGACCTTTTTAATTTGAAGAGCCAGTAAATGCATCTTTTGCTTAAGCCAGTTTATGTTAGATTTGTGTCATTTCAACCACATGAATCCATACTTCTGATGTGTTCATGAACTTTTTCCCCATCAATATCTGAACCCTAAAAAGAACGCTTTTCCTCCCATATCCTTACTGGTCAAGCATGCAGCATCTGTTTTCAAAGTATACAGCGTCCCGTATAGTGCAAGGTCAGAAAACTCCCCTCTTCTTCGGAGCTGTCTTTAATTGTTTACTGCATTTGCCAGGATATCCACACTCTATATCCTTATCATCTTCTCCCAGCATCTTTAAGTGTCTTTGACTGCCAACAGCCTTCTCTTAGCAGTAAGTTTCCTGCCCCCACATCTTGATGCCTCAACTTAATGAATTAGGTATATGATCTTCTACTTTTTCTCAGCAACTGAGATTTGCCTCTTCCTCCAAAACAAACCTGATAACCTTGCAGTATAGAAACTGACCTCTGCTAAATTCAAGTTCCTTAATCTCTAACTTCTCTACTCACAGAAGTCACTAAGGCCCTTCTTTATTATGGATAAGAATCTTTCACAATGAAACAATGGATAAGAACCTTTCACAATGGAAAAAATAACTCACCCTTCCCAACAGATAAGACCTGGCAAAAAAAAGGATGCAATAGCAATGGATGCAAAACAGGTACTTCTTTATATTTCCTGAAAATGAGTGGCTTCTCTCCTGGAAAAGGATCTGTTTTCCATAAACAGAATTTTAAATAAATATAATTTTAAATATTTTTAAATAGTATGTACCTGCAATAGGAGACAGACTAAGTCTTTAACCTGAAAATTATTTTACTCAATCATTGTACTAATTTTACTGAATTATGCTACATACATTCTAAGAGAAAGGCAACAGGTACGGATCTGGGCAAATTTTTCAACCCCCTGGAAATCTCCTTATACAGCACCAAGTCAGCTTTATTTATGGATAAGTTAATATTCTGCTCTTAATACACCTTCTTGCTTTGTTCCTTATGGCCAAGATATCAACTCATTCTTCAGTCCCTTTAACTGAGTTCTTGACTGACAGCTCAGATGCCAAAAGAAAATGATGTTTTCATCTATGCCCTTGCAGATTTTCCAAGAGATAAAGTCCCACCCCTGGAGTCTGGTCACTGGGCTGTGGCTTCTACAAACCCTACCCTCATTCTGCTGATAGCCAATGACTTCCCAGTACAACAGAGTGGTTAATAGCAAACTATCATTTCAGACAGATCTGCCTTCAAATCTTCCCTCTTCAATTTGTTGCTGTGCATTCTCAGATACTTAACCTCTATTAACCGCATCTATAAAATTAAAAAAAATTATTTGATTTAGAGAGAATTTAATATAATAATTATTAAGTCTTTGTCAAAATATCTGGTATATTTGTTCATTTTTTTCACTTATTCAAAATATTTATCAAGCATTTATTATGTTTCAGGAATAGTCCTAGGTACTAGTGCACATAGTACATGTTCAATACACAGAGGAATTGACATATCATTCATTATCATCATCACCATCCCCACGAGTACCATCAGCACTTCTGTTCATTTTCTTATTAATTCTTCTGTTCCACATTATACAAAAGCTTAAACCCAGTCTTTGCACATAAAGATGGATAAGTCACTGTCCCCACACTTCAGGAAATTATGGTTTTGTGGAACAAACGAAGACACTATGGGGTAAATAAAGATGCACTGTCCTCTGTGCCCCCTGCAAAGAAAGCCTTACTGTGCAACTGCAGAGACTGTGGTCAGCCAGCAGCCTGCCCCCTTTCAGCAATTTCAGAGTCTATTTCATCTGCACAGAGTCACATGAAATGAAGAAATTTCCTTCTCAGGGAAGGGCTCCTCAGATGAGTGAGCAAGGAAGCAATATAAATGCCAAGCCAATCTGACCCAATATGAGACAACTCGGATGGACAATATTTACTGAAAAGTCCCTTACAAAGTGGACTGATATTTAAGGACCTGAGTTGCAATTTAATTTATCACTTTTTTCAGTTCTATTTTGACCCTTTTCCCTTCATACATGTTACTCCCTTAAAAATATCTTACACCTCAAAGTTCATCTTAGCATCTGCTTCTAAGGAACACAATCTACAATACATGTTACTTTTAATAATTGCAACTTCAAAGTATTGTTGAGAAAACAGGCAATAAAATGGAATTTCACAGTAGATTAATCCCCACCCTGGTAACCAACGTAATAGAACTGGTAGTAGGTAAAGCACATACAGTTCCCACAACAAAGTGGAGGCTTAATTGTTAAAATTTTCATCAGTAGTAAATACATACATACATAAACAAACAAATAATAAAAATTGCCACCAGTGGCAAGTTATTATGGGGAGTTGATACCTTATACTGAAGGAAGTGATCACACTAGTTGGCTCAGAACATCTGGCATTGAGATGTATGGAGGAAACCGTAGATACAGACTAATGAATTTAGCTGACTAAGCAATAGTGAGGATCCTCCAAAAGATAGTGAACAGCTAAGGAAGAGTGAAAGTAGCAGAAATCCAGAGGTCTTTTTTTGTCGTACACAAAGAAGCTCTCACTCCTGTAGTAGATGGGTAAAGAAAGAAGGGATCCAAGATTGGGGCTGAAAGTCAATGGCCATAAAGTCTTTAACCTAACAAACAAAGATAGGTTAAGTATGCCATATTCTGGGATTGGTTGGAAAAATCTGGATCCCTAATATATAGAGAGGGGATATATGGGTAGGTGATCCTAAAGATCTTGATTCCTTTGAATACTTGAAGTCTATAGAAATGACCCACCCATTCCTTCTAAAAGCTATCATTTCCCCTATTCTGGAAGACAACACAGAGATCCTTCTTCCATAAGACAACCTATATACTACTCAAAATCCATTCCAACCTCTATGACTAGCCACTGAGTCTATGACTAGAGTAATATGATCAGGCAATAGTAAAGGTCAAGATGAAGTTGAAGTTTAGGAGCAAGGCACTGCTGCCAAGTGTTGGTACTATGTCAGCACCCATGTTCTGACAGGCAGTCCTGGGAGACCCACATGGCCTGAATAACTAGGTTGTTCCAGAAAACCCTACAAAATAAGGTAGGCATGATGAACCTAAATCATAGCATAATCCAGCTTGGGATACACAGAACCTAATAATGGAGTAGCAAATTTGAACTGGTAAGCAATATCAAGAACCAGGGGAACTAAACCAGTTCAAGACCTATAAACATCCAGATCTCAAAAATTCAAGTCATTTAAGAAAGCAGAATAATAAATGGGGGCCTAACCATATGTGAAGGCACAACAGTTCTCAGGTACTTTTTATATGATAGGTACATTCAAATTTCAGCCCAAATATGAAATTTCTACTGTTTTCAACAGACCGTGAAAGTCCAATGACAATTTTAACTTTTTTGAAGCACAAAATTAAATCTGAATGTCATATCGCTGATGTATGAGAAAGTCACTAAACTTAAAAGTAAGTCTATTTTCTGTCCAGCATCCAAATTGCGACTAGTAAATGTGATGCCAGCACATGTGGACTTATCTAATTCTTTACGGGTTTTTAGAAAGAAACTGATTCCAGAATAAGAGTTGGAGATACAGAATGAATTCTGGGGCCCCTGCTGGAGTAGAGATGTTAGATAAAGAGTGTCAACACAGGAGCCTTGCAATCATTGTCACTGGCAAAGGGTAGGAGGGGTATTAGAGTTGCTTGGGTACAACCGTAAGTAATATATAAAACAAAGGCTTTCATTCAGATCATTAATTTGAGAATGCGACCTTAGAAGTGGGATAACCAGGGAGTTAAAGGGAGAAAGCCAACTGAGTTGTCTACAGCTATGCTCCACTTGTGCCTGATTCTAGGGAACCATCTGAGAAGGCTTAGAACACATCTCAGAAATTTTCACCTGAAGAATGAAAAGAGAAAGCATTTGCTGCATTTCTTCAACACCCATCGGTCAAATGTGATCCAACTGTTGTGAGGGACATGAAACGAGAATCTGTCATTTTCACCCTCTTGGACCCAAATCTAAGATTATAAGGAATGTTATTTCCACAGTTACTGTACAAAATATGAGGTTGGGAGGATGCAAAATTATACAAAAGAAGTATCTAATATAGCTCTTTACCCCTCTTTTTAGAGTTCAAATCTCCCACAATGGAATACTATGCAGCCATCAAAAGAAATGAAATCTTGCCATTTGCGACAACATGGATGGAACTAGAGCGTATCATGCTTAGCGAAATGTTGCCAGTTTTCTTTAACACTCCATCAGATCTCACCATTTAAAGGAATTGTGCACAGCCATTTTGACTTTCTCAGGAATCAGATTCCTTGGATCCACAAGCTAATAATTTAGCTCAAATTCAAATTTAATCTCCAGGCATAGTAAACCATGACATTCAAGACAAAGCTATAACATAGGAAACAATGTCGATGGCATAAAATTAATAACATAACATGCTAATAAATTATGATAAAAACAGCAATTCCTTAAAAAATATTAGCTTAATGTATGCTTATTCTTCTTTTCTGGAAAACTACGATCCCCACAAGATTTTGAGGAGTCATACAGTAATAAAGTTGGAACATAATAAATGTTGAGATATGAAGGTAGTCCCTAATGGGTTATAAATTTGTACCTTTGTTGTCCACACATTTTCAGTGAACTTGCAAAGTTATAGAACTTTTTAATTTAAATTAGTATACTTTTATTTCTTTTAGCCATAATGGAGTAATTTTCTTATCTATTATTAGAATGACTTAATACTTTCATTAATCCATGCATCATAAAGCAGGACATTATTTTTATGCCAACTTTAATCAGGTCTTTTACTTGTTCCAGAAACCAAAACATCTGTTTTCTGCTGATTCCAAAGACAGAATTAAGGCCAGTATGTAAATAGGCCATTGCAATTATATGATGTTTTTATAGAGAGAATTGCTATTGTTATAATCTCTTCTTTGACATGATTAGTATTGTTCCTACAGGTAGTAGAATGATTATGGGTATATTAGAGACCTTTGACTTTGCAGAGGTAGAGAAGCATGATATCAGGAGCCATTGACACTGACATTAGGGCATATTGATTTCCCCATTAAGCCCATGGGGAACCTGTGGAGTTGCCCGTTTCACCTCCTGCTCTTAGGCAAAAACAACTGTTTGCTGAGCAGCTAGGTATGTTTGAAATCTTCAGATGAAAGCCAAGGAAATTTTAGCTCCTATTAAATATGATAACAATATGCTTTATCTGTTCCCCACAAAAAAAAAAAAATACTTGAATCCACATACAAAATGAGCAAAGAAAGGAAAGAGTTACTTAAAATGCTACATTAATATATTTGCAGATTCCTAAGTGAAATGGGCTCCCAAGGAACTTATACATCTGAGGTTATTTTTTAAGAATGCTGTATTATTTAAGAAACAATATACAGTAGAATAAAAGACCCCAAAGAACTGGAAGATTGGCCAGAATTTAAAACAATGAGGCCCAGAAGACTATAATGTATTGTGTAACAGAAAGCATGAATCTGTATTTCCATCCTCAACTAAAACATTTGAGATAGTAGGGGTTCAGTCATTCTAAGGAATGGTGTAAGTTCTAATACTTAGCACCCAGAGGTGAGGACATGGGAAAGAGAAAAGTGTAGAGAAAATCAAATAGTCTAATGTATGACATAGATACAAAATAGAGCACAAATACTGCCACCCCAATCTCCCACACATTGCATAAATCACCAATTTATCACAAAATTCTTACCTTCTGAATGTTAAGAAAGTCACAAAACTCTTCTCAAGAAAGTCTTCTGTTCAACTACACTCAAATTTTCAAGGACAATCTTATTTGCTATCTTTGATGATCTATGACCATAATCAATATTTTCTCAAATACTCTGAACACAATGTACCCTATCTAGTCTTTTGGGATATTTTAAATGGGCAAATATACACATCATAAATCACCTAGAATCTTTCTCTCTCTCAATATCTTTTAGGATGCTTCTTATCTAAACCCCCATTTTCCCCTTTGTTATGTCCTGTATTACCTTGAGAGTTTATCTCTTCTCGTAGTAATGTTATCTTAGCTGAACACTTTTATAGTTTATAAAAATACTTCTGCATGATTTACTATTTCTGATGTTTATAATAATGCTACGAAGTATATAATACAGGTATTGCTGTTTTCCCATCCTAAGAAGTAAAATATGGGAATGAAAATGTTAAGACTTTGGTTTCTTATTTTTAGTAATAAGAATAGCTAAAATAAAAAGTTAGAACTTTAAGCAGAACAGTTGGATTAATTTATGTATTGGGAAATCTGTCTCAGATTAATATTTAAAGAATTAAATAGCTAATACAAGAACTTTGAAAACTGTAATAAAAAAAATTATTTATAAGTCTCTTCTAAAAATAGGACCTATAGATCCTGTGGCTAAGTCTCCAAAGGATCTTCCAGGCTCTCCTGAGGGTTTCAACCTGCTGAAAAACACCTAGTTTAATCCATTATTTCTGTCCCCAGCACTAAGAATAGACCCAAACTCCAAGAGTGGAGGAACCAGAAAATCACACAATGATATACCACAGGGAAGAGATTAGTTCCTCATCTTCCAGGCATTTGTTTTTGTACTTAAACAAAATTATTTGATTTTTTTAAAGCCTCTTAATTAGAATGGCAACAAATGCTATTACACACCCGGAAATTACCAGGCTTTACTAAATCTGCAAGAACAATTTTCAACCTCATCGCCATCTCATGCATTTTGTGTCATTAAAATTTGTCATTAGTGGTCACACTATGACCAAATAGTCTGAGGAAAGACTATGGTCAAAAATTAATAAATTGTTCTTTGTCCTCTGAGCCACAGTTTCTTCCAGAAACAATGAGCCCAGAATTTATGAAAGAATGAAAAAGCTTAAAAATTTCAGAAGAAAAACCAAACAGAACAAAACAAAACAAAACTGCTTAAATCTGGTAGAGAAATAACCAAAGTGCATTATACAATAGTCTTTCTGCTGTGAAGTGTTCAAGTTCTCTTGTCACAATGGTAACAGAGCTAAAATGATATAGATCCATTCCTAGAAACATGTCTTAAGAGATCATTAGGAAAAAATAATAATGTATGTGTTATGTGTCTTTCACCGTGTCTTCCACCGTGCGTACTTGTCACTTTTCTTACATTACCTCATGAGATTTTTGCAACTACAGTGCAGTAAACTTGGGGGACTCAGGTCCCTCCCTCTATAAGAGAAGTCTTTAGACATCACAAAATTTTAGAATACAGATTGATTGATGGATTGATTGATTGGTCAAATTATGGAATAACCTCTCCATTTCTAAGATAAAAAACAATTGAAGGGTCAGGATAGCATTTTTAAAAGAGGCCTAAGTGTAGCATGGAAAGGTATGGGTTTAGGAAGAAACATTTCAGATGTAAATCTAAAATGACAAACTTCAGTGAACTTCAAGCAAAAAGGATGGGTAGTTCCTTCACCTTACATTCAAGGTTCAATGTCAATTTGATGACAACTCCATTGCCGAATTACAGAACTTCCTTTTTTAAACAACTTTTTATTTTCATGGATAAAGGCTTAGAAAGCACATTTAACAATAAACCTATAGATGACATGTATCAGAGCAAAAGTAAATATCAACACTCAAAGTCACATAGATGGCATCCAGATAAGAGGGAGAATGAATATTGATACTTGAGAAACTATAAGAAATTTTCTTTGTTAGAAAGTTTTTTGATTTAAAGTAAAAGGAATACAAGTTCCTAAGTCAAAGAGAGAGGAGCTACAGAGAAATTTATCTTATAAAAAACCCTGGCAGGATCATTGACCACCTACTGGCTATGAGCTGGTAGTTCAATCAACAGAACAAAGAAAAAAAATATGTATCTAAGACTTTGAGAGCGTTAGCCTTCTTAAATATATGAGCCCCTTGTGTCAAGCATGATGTAAGTACTTTACATAAAATATTCCTTTTAAGCCTCACAACAATTTTTTGAGGTTAATATTGTTATCTTGATTTTGTAGCCAGGTCTATTGATGTAAGTGCCCATTTTTTTTTTTTTTTAAGTGCTCATACTCTTAATGCCACCTACACTTTCCTCCGAGAATGTCTATCATGAGACACCATGCTCTGGACATGTATGATATTGAGAGAAAAACAGATATAACAGCCTGCTTAAGATAACAAAAATAAGGGAGCAATTTGAAATCTGGCCCAAATGCAAACTAAATATAGAATTTCTTTATAAAATAAAGCAACTTTTAATATTTTATTTTTTTATTATATTAGTCGCCATACAGTACACCATTAGTTTTTGATGTAGTGTTCCATGATTCATTGTTTGCATATAACACCCAGTGCTCCACACAATATGTGCCTTCCTCAATACCAATCACTGGGCTAACTCATTCCCCCACTCCTCTTCTCTCTAAAACCCTCAGTGTGTTTCTCAGTGTCCACAGTCTCTCATATTTTGTCTTCCCTTTTCCCTCTTCATTTTTCCCTTCCTTTTCCATGCTATTCCTTATAGTCCACAAATAAGTGAAACCATATAATAATTGACTTTCTCTGCTAGACTTATTTCACTCAGCGTAATCACCTCCAGTCCCATTGATTTTGATGCAAAACGTGGATATTCATTCTTTCTAATAGCTGAGTAATATTCCATTGTATATATGGACCACATCTTCTTTATCCATTATTCTATTGAAGGACAACTCTGCTCTTTCCATTGTTTGGTTATTGTGGACATTGCTGCTATGAACATTGGGACATATATGGCCCTTCTTTTCATTATGTCTGTATCTTTGGGGTAAATACTCAGTAGTGCAACTGCTGGGTCATAGGGTAGCTCTCTTTTTAACTTTTTAAGGAACCTCCACACTGTTTTCCAAAGTGGCTGTACCAACTTGCATTCCCATCAAAAATGTAAGAGGGTTCCCCTTCCTCCACAGCCTCTCCAACATTTGTTGTTCCTTGCCTTGTCAATTTATGCCATTTTAACTGGTTTAAGGTGGTATCTCAATGTGGTTTTGATTTGAATTTCCCTGATGACTAATGATGATGAACATTCTTTTAGGTGTCTTTTTAGCTACTTGTATTTCTTCTTTTGAGAAGTGTCTGTTCATGTCTTCTGCCCACTTCTTTTTTTTTTTTTTTAACTTGATTATTTGTCTTTTGGGTGTTGAGTTTAATTGAGAGCTTGGATACAAGCTCTTTATCTATAGTGTCATTTGCAAATATCTTCTCCCATTCCATGGCTTGCCTCTTTGTATTGTTGACTGTTTGCTTTGCTATGCAGAAGCTTTTTATCTTGATGAAGTCCTAAAATTTCATTTTTGTTTTTGTTTCCCTTGCCTTTGGAGACATGTCTTGAAAGAAGTTGTTGTGGCAGATGTCAAAGAAGTTATCTATGAAAATAGGTCACTTATACTAAAGCTTTTTTTTTTTTTTAAGATTTTATTTGTTTATTTGACAGAGATCACAAGTAGGCAGCAAGGCAGGCAGAGGGGGGTGGGGAAGCAGGCTCCTGCTGAACAGAGGCTCATGCTGCGGGGCTCGATCCTAGAACCCTGAGATAATGACCTGAGCTCAAGGCAGAGGCTTAACCCACTGAGCCACCCAGGCACCCCCTAAAGCAACTTTTTAAAGAAAATGAATTATTTGTCTGGAGAAGGTGATATGTAGAGAACACAAGTAGTCTTTACATAGACATAGAAGTGTTAATTGATATTTTTCTGATAATCTGAAAAATGGTTGATGGGCTACACTAGAAAGGCAAATTTTGCCTCAGATAAAGGAGAAGCAATAATTTTAGAAACTTCAGAACATCATGAGTAGTTTTGCAAAAGAGTAAATGCCCCATCACTGCAATGCTTGAGACAACTCTGGAAGGCACATGTTATAATTGCCTGAGAGAAATAGGAATAATCAATTTCTCTATTCATCTATTCATTCACTCTAGGCAATGTTGAATTTTTTAAAGCAGTATACACAGAGTCAAAACTCAGTCATCTCAGGTTGTGCCAATTATTACTAAGTTACTTGATCATCAGTTTCTTTTTTTTGCAGCAACATTTATACATTTTTATTAAATGTATCCAATACAGTAATGGTGTAGAATTACTGATTTAACCATGCTTCTCCTCACTGTGTACACATTACTTCTTTAATAATGTAGAAAGACATTTTTAATCACTTCCTATTAGCATGTTGTTTTGTAGAATTTTTGGAAATTACTAGCATGCAAATTGTACAAGGGACTTAATTTAAAAAAAAAAATACACCTACTAGAGGCGGAAAGCAGAACAAGTTTTGCACAATTCATCACCATCTGCTAGATAGTCCACCTAGCTTCTCTGAAGGAGCCTAATATTAATGCTCACAACTTCTTCTTATCCCCACCACTTCCTTCTCTCATCTCTGTTCAAGTTAACACTGTTTTCTGACCCCTCATAGTGGTCTTTGTTCTGTGTCTTCACTTCTACCTATATCCTCCTCTAGTCCATCTGACAAGCCCAGATGTTGCCCTTTCCAGATATATCTTCCCAAGAGTAACAACCCTTCAACCCTCAAGGTTTAGCCCAAACATTAATCTTGGCATAGAAAACCAAGTATCATCCTGCGCCTCCTCCTCTTGATGACTATGTTCTTACCAAAAGGACTGGTATAGCTGTTGCCCAGGATAACCATCTACAAATTATTGCTCAAATGTAATATGAAAGAGACATTGGTACTAACTAGATCTACTTTCGGGAGAATACTGCATTGATTGGAAGGAACATTTTGGTAGGATGCTTGAGGTCTGGAATTAGTGTTCTGAAAGTCAAGACTTCCTAATTTAAATTCATTATTTTCACATCATTTTCTGTTGTCTTTTCTGATGGAACATGTTTTCCTGGAGAGGCCTGTGAATCAGGCATGTCTGATCTTCATCTGAAGGCTGCCTTAAGGAGAGATTTGCTCTTCCTAGACTGTTTGTCGCACCTTGGCTCAGCATGGTGCTTCAGAAAATGTATTTGTCCTTAGAATAATAGAAATCTGGAAGTCCAATATTTCACTTTTATCTCTCTTAAAACGAAACATAAATTCTCTTCCTCTTCAATAGTATCCTCCTTAGTCCTTCAAAATAAAGTTACTGGAAATTAGGACTTGCTAAATATACAAAAATTAGGCAGTTGGCTTTTATATCTCCTACTTACTTGTTTGTGAAAGAGGACTCTGGAGTGAGGGAAATATTCTGTCTTTATTGTGACAATAGTCACGTAATTGTATGCATTTGTCAAAATGCACTGAGTGTGGATTTAAAATTGCTGAATTTTCTTGTATGTAAATTATACTTTGATAAGCTGATTAAGTGGGGGAGGGGGGGTGGATTGGCCCAGGGATATGTATTGAGGGGGGCATGTATTGCATGGCACACTGGGTGTTGTATGTAAATAATGAATCTTGGAACATAACATCAAAAACTAATGATGTATTGTAGGATGACTAACATAACACAATAAGAAATAGTAAAAAAAAAAAAAAAGAAAGAAAGAAAGAAGAAGGAAAAGAAAATTATACCAAAAAATAAATCAGTAGGAAATCACTAAGAATATAAGAGATCTGAACAAAACTACTAACCATTTGACATTATGAGAAAAATGAGAATAAAATTGAATAAAAAGAGAATCTAAGCTTTTATGTGCATATACATTTTTAAATAAAAGTAGCATCATACGAAAAAAATAAAATAAAATAGTTAAATTAAAATATTTTTAAAGAACAGAATGATTTACCAAATCTCATTTGTCCTCTCCCCAAAATGAATAAGGTAAATATTAGGCATATTTTATGGCATGTACGCTGGGCTAGAAGAATCATATCAAAGTTTTAGTTCATTGTAAACACTGACAGCTTTAACACCCCTTCTTTCTGCAGCATAAATTAATTATAGTCACCACAAGGAGGTAAAACCTTAGTTATTTGATTTGAATTTAAGTATTTAAAAACCATTGACTTTGTCCTCTACTGAAAATTTCAAGTGCTTTGCAATGAATACAATACTTTCTCTGGAAGCGTTTGAAGTAACTGGAATTATTTATTCTTTAATGGAAATGTCTTGAGGATCTGTTCAAAAAGTTGTCTGGTAAACATTATATTTTGTACTAAATTACAATATTAGAGTATCATAATCTTTATTAATATTATTACCACCAGTAGTTTCTGTGCTTTTTAAATCAACTTAAATCCTTTTGCAAATAAGGTGAAAGAAATGACAGCAAAAGGGGACATCACTGATTCCCAAAATATATAAAATGTACCATGGGACACAAAGCAATGAGTTTGTAATGTAAATTTGGAAATAAAAATTAACAAAATAAAATAATAAAATAAAATAATATGGCATTATGGACTTGAGAGCCTGTAGTCCTCGAGCTGACTAGAATAGGAAAACAAGAATTTAAATTTTAAAACATGGCATGTCTCATTACACAGTCTGTAGCATTCAAATAAAAGTACTTAGACAGGAGATGGAAAATTCAAAGGGGCAACACAGAGAACTTTCAGTGCCTACTTCCCACTGCCATGTGTAGTGTAAAACGATAGTCAAGTGGGGGAAATTTACTACAAGAACCAGGAAGGAGAATAGTTAAAGGACTTCTTAGCAGAAGTTGTGCTGAAACTAGGCTTTGTTGTATGAGCAAGATCTGGATGAATTGAAGGAGAAATAGAGAGAAGCTTAACACAAGAAGAGAATGTGTATAGTAGAAGGTAGAGGACAGAGTGAGTACAGAAGCCACAGTCATCATGCGAAGCAATGCCTCCAGATCATCAAACCAGGAAGAATAGGGTTGAATAAAAATATAGTTTCCAGTAAACATAATAGGGATTTTAAAAAAAATACCATGAACATCTGATTGAAAATGGTGGTCTTTGGCGGGAGCAGGGGGAGGGGGGCAGATTACATGCAAATATTCCAGAGTTGAATGACATACACATTTAGATTGAAAGAGCCCAATAAGTGTTCACTGAAGTGAATAAAATGAATCCAAGCCAACACACATATGTGTAGAATTTCAGAATGGTAAGGATGAATAGAAGATCCGATAGGCTTTGATATAGCAAGATCAATATGGGAATCAAAGGGCATCACTATTTCCTCTGTTAGAATTATATGCTAAAAACAATAGAGTCATGACTTCAAATATTAGACAGGAAAATTAACTTCAGCTTAGAATTATGTATTCAGCCACACTCTCATTAAAAGTGAAGACAGAAAATGCAATCTAGGCATGCAATCACTCTTTTTGTTGTTTTTGTTTGTTTTGCATGGCTTTTGTTTTATATTTCCATAAACCTTTGTCAAGAAGCTACTGAGGAGGAACCCCACCAAAATGAGGGAAGTTAACAACCGTAGAAGAAAGAGTATCCAACATTTAGGGATGTAACAGACCTAAAAGTAATCAGTAGAGATTTCAGTATTTGGATGGACAACGAAAACTTAAGGGGGAGAGCTCAGGGGAAATTAAAATTAAATCAATGATTTTCAGAAGTATTTGAGCCATTTAGAAAAAAACAGTCATATAATGGTAATGGTAGAAATAGTTTATAATGGGTATGTGAAAAATACGCAAGTGATAAGAAAATAAACATGAGCACAGTGTATTGTATTATTTGGATCTTTAGAGAATTACATACACAGAAGCATGGAATAGAAATATTGGCATTATTTAAATAAATTTTTTTAACTTTATTGGAAAATAGGAAAAAAAATAGGAACTAGAGATGAGTTGCTATATATTATTGATAGCGCTTCATCGTCCTCTGTAATAACAGAATATCAACAGATAATTCATAAAATAATAAGGCAAGAATATATAGACACAGCATTATAAATACATGAATGACAAGAAAATTGCACATCAATAATTAAAAACAGGTTTCTTCTAGGTAACTGGAGAATTTGAAATGGTGAAGCAAGATTTGCATTATTTTGTTTTAATTATTTTAGTATTTCATTGTTTATTTTATAATGAAAATGTTTCTTCAATTTTTTTTTTCTAATGAAAAATTGAGACACACCATGGAGTTTATAATATTGGAAATCTTTACCAAAAAGTAAGTGGAGTAAGTGACTTCTTGTCTAAGACAGAATAAAATTAACTTCCAAGATTTCCTTTACTCTGATTCAGCGTAATCTGAATCATTTTTTAGGGTAATTTAAAATGTCACAAGATGATCAAACTTTTTTTAAAAGATTTTACTTATTTTTTTGACAGAAAGAGACACAGAGAGAAAGAGAGAACAAGCAGGGGGAGCAGGAAAGGGAGAAGCAGGCTTCCCTTTGTGCAGAGACCCCGATGTGGGCCTTGATCCAAGGACCCTGGGATCATGACCTGAACCGAAGGCAACTGCTTAATGACTGAGCCACCCAGGTGCCCATAAACTTTTTGATTAACCTAAGCAATGGTGCTACTGTGAGCCTTAACTGGGTTCTGATCCATATTCAGTGATGATCTCAAAACCACCTTACTCTCTCAAGGCTACATCCTAGAAACAGCTGTTAGGATGCTGGGGGGGGGGAGGAAGGAGCCCCTGAATCCCTGGTTTAGTTCATGGGTCAACTAATGGTCACTCCCTCAACAGGCCCTTCTCCAATGGAGCCATGATAAGCCAACAGGGAATATATTTCAGAGAAACTTTGTTTAGAAAAAAATGTGCCCTTAGAGAAAGTAAACTTGCCAGTTTATCTATGGTCTATTGTCCATTCTAGTATATTTGAATGCTTGTCATATATCCTACATCTGTCTGGTGTTATCGGAAATATAGACTTCAGTGACATTTTTCAAGAGGGCTGAGATATATTGGAGTATTCATGCAGCAGAGTGACAGGGTCTCTAGATCACCCGTTTGTTGAACAATTTAAAGGTATTAAGGCTGCTTCACGTGTAAAAGAAAGATCTGATAGAACGTGTTGGATAGGTTCCAGTATTTGCTGGTCTCTTCTCATTCTGTGTGTCCTGAGAAGGTGTAACTGTGAACAATGGGTGGAAGTTACACTGAGCTGATACCAGTTCTATAAAACAAAAAGATTACCTATGATTGAAGTTGTGTAACAATGGAGTTCTGAGCATTCTGTCCCTAGAATTCCCCAAATTCTCAGGTCTTGTCCATAGAGCAATAGCATTGCCTTATCCTGTAAGCAATTTAAAGATTATTGCATTGTATTTCAGTTAACTCTAAAACGTTACAGCTGTAAAGGACTTTCAACACCATTCTGCCAAGCTCCTCCATTCTACAGATGATGAACCTAAGGACCACAGGTATTAAATAGACCCAAACAAGGTCACAGAAATGCAGATGGAGCGAGTACTCAAATCAACTTCAATACAGTCCCATACCTTTTCTCCTGCTTACTGCTGCTTTAACATGAGTTCTAAAAATAAATTCATTTGGGGGGCGCCTGGGTGGCTCAGTTGTTAGGCATCTGCCTTCAGCTCAGGTCATGATCCCAGGGTCCTGGGATCAAGCCCCTCATTGCAGGAAGCCTGCTTCTCCCGTTCCCACTATCCTGCTTGTGTTCCCTCTCTCGCCGTGTCCCTCTCGGTCAAATAAATAAACAAAATCTTTTTAAAACATTAATTTTTTAAATAAAAAAAAGGATGACACTGAGGTGCAGATAGCAAAACTCTCTAATGAAATAAACATGGAAACTAACAGTTTATGATAAGAGGCCAATCCTGAAGCAGGGCACACAACAGAACTATTGCTCTGCAATTTACACTTTCTCCCTGGTTCCCTATGAATAGAAAGGCTAAGGAGGAGCCCAGTCCAGTGGTTGGCAAACTTTTTTCTATAATGGGTCAAATAATAAATATTCATGCTTTGTAGGCCACATACTCTCTGTCCCATATTCTTTGTTTTTAATTTGTTTACAAATTTTTAAAAATATAAAAATCTTTTTTAGCTCAAACGCCATACAAAAATAGTCCATTGGCCATATTCAGCCACTGCCCAGTTTACTGACCACTGGCCTAGGCTATTAGCAAAAGAGAACAAGGTAATGTCCTTTGAGAGAGACTTCAGATAAGAGCCACAACACAGTCTAGACAGATGATCCTATTGTGAGCAGAAAATGATTTAAGGACTTCTAAGCTATTAAAAAGCCCTTTCAAATCTATGAGAGCAAAAAAAAAAAGTAACAGCCAGAGAAAAGAGACAGGCAACCACAGACCAACAATGAGGCATGTGTGATCCCTGAGACCTGATGAGTTTTATGCAGAATAATATTGTTAGTGATTTGATGCGATATCAATTAATGCCATAACACAGTGATTATAAAGCAATTATAATTAAATCTAACAAAGAAATTCATGGGCAAAAAAGGAGATGAAGGAAATAAGATGCATAATTCAGTAAGGAAAATGTTGTTTACTGAATAATTAATCAAAAACACAAAAAAATGATAGGAATCTTAGAAAATCTCCACTGTCAGTGTCACCTTTCACAGCAGGAGGAAGGATGAGACTCTAGCATGCAGTCATTAAGTAGATAATTCTTCCCCTCAGTGCAAAGTGAAAAACAAGTAAACAGAAATTAAAATCACACCTGTCCTTCTGCTGAAGTATTTTTGCGATGCTCCTAAATACTGAGCTTCCTGTGGGTCTAGTCTAGAGATAGGTGATTAGATAGATGAATACATAGATGGACTGATGGATAGATGGAGAGAAAGATGGAGAGCTAGAGAAAAATAGAGACAGAGTTATACCATGTACCATGCATACCTCATATGCATCAATCAATCCTCACAAAGAAAGGTACACGATTATATTCCCCATTTTAGATGTGAAAAACTGATGTTTACAGAAGTTAGGTAATTGTCTAAGACCCATAGGCAGGAAGTGGCAGAGTGAGAATATGAATATTGGTTATTTAATATCAAAGCTTTTGCTTTTTCACCATCTCTGTGTGCCTCCCATATATATCTTCCACCTGTGCTAATTGCAAGAATGCCCAGGTTCTATGTTTTCTGTTCTAAACACACCAGACTGCCGATGTCTTTAGGTTAACTCCAGTGTAGAGCCACCAAGAGGGCTCCTTAAAACACTGTTTCTTGGTAGAAGAAGGCTTGGATGAAGGGGATGCTTTGGAAGTGTGGCTGGAGACATGATATTGAGAGGAAGTAAGATCATGAGAGAGGCTATGAATGGGCGAAAGGAACCACCTGACTTGGTTTAAAGTTAGATTTACCGAAGTGCTTTTAATACAATCAGAGGGTATAACTGATTCCTGCCCCAGCTCCTATCCTCTGACTGTGTCCATTAATACCACTACTATTGCTGTGGCTGCTATTACTATCTCTACTCTTTATGTTAGTACTACCATCACCACCACCACCACCACCAACAGCGACAACTTCCTTCAAAAACACTGATTTTGCTAATAGCTTTTAATTCTTGAAATCTTTACAAAATTACACCAAGAACTTGTGAAGTTTATATTCTCTCTTATGGATTTTCATGTTGTATTAAAATAGTAAAATTAGGGACGCCTGGGTGGCTCAGTTGGTTAAGCAGCTGCCTTCGGCTCAGGTCATGATCCCAGCGTCCTGGGATCGAGTCCCACATCGGGCTCCTTGCTCCGCAGGGAGCCTGCTTCTCCCTCTGACTCTGCCTTCCACTCTGTCTGCCTGTGCTCGCTCTCACTCTCTCTCTCTTACAAATAAATAAATAAAGTCTTTAAAAAAATAAATAAATAAAATAAAATAGTAAAATTATTTCCCTTTTGTGTCTTGTACATAAGAGGCATCTAGAATACCCAAGAAGTGGGGAAAAAATAAAACAAAGAAAGCACAATCTTGCTTTCTCAGTACCATCACTTCCTTATTAATATTTAAATTTAAGAGAGAAGAATGGCATATTTATCCAGCAAGGCTGTCATTCAGAATGAGAGATAAAAAATTTCCAAGACAAACAAAAACTAAAGGAATTTGTGAACACTAAGTCAGAAATATTAAATAATATATTTATTATTGTAAGAAATATTAAAGTGGACCCTTTGAACAGAGATAGCAAAAACAAAGACCAGAAAGGAACAGAAACAATCACAGGAACAGTGACATTAGAGGTAATACAATGGCATTAAACTCACACCTTTCAATAACTACTCTGAATGTAAATGGACTAAATGCTCCAATAAAAAGACATTGGGTATCAGAATGGATAAAAAAAAACAAAACTTCCTCACTCTGCCTCTCTTTCTCTTTCTCTCTAGTTAAAAAAAAAAAAAAAGAAGAAGAAGAAGAAAAAAGAAATATACTAGTGTTAAAGCAGAACTATCAGATACATGAATACACCTTAAAAATGCCAACAATTAATTGCACAAGTAATTGTGAATTTAAACCATGGAATCAGGACAATAATGAACTTGAGAGCAAAAGAGACTTTGATGGGACTCAGGATTTTTGAATTCTTTCACATGAGAAATGTCATGAGTGAGAGAAGGCAGATGTTTTGACAAGCAAATACCTTTTTTTTTTTTTAGAGGAACTGAGTTTAATAAAAATCTTCCAATTTTTCTCAGAGGGATGTCAACAAAGAAGTAAAGAAAAACTGTATCTCAAGACTTCACTGAGATACTTGAGCATAAGCCCAAGTATAAGATGTTCAAAACTACTGAGGTCAATGCAATTGTCCCTTGCCCACAAAAACAAACACAAACACAAAAACAAACAAACAAATATATATATATATTTACATACATTATATACATTTATATGTACATATATGTGTATATATTTACTATATGAGTATATGTGTTTTCATTTAAGAGTTTTGAAAAGTAATTTATTTTAAACAAGACTTTTATCTTCTCCAAATACTGATAAGGAGATTCCTCTACTTGCTTTCCATATTTTCTGGTGGGTTGACTTGTATCATATCATTCCCTCATATAAAAGATACAACAAGGCATAACAATCCTGCCATCTCCACCAATATAATTAACCCCTAATCCTTAAAGGTGGTAAATGTAGAAGCATCCTCACAGGGTACAGCTTATAGGAATCACAAAGATTTCCCCCAAAAAAGGTGGAGCTTTGGGGGCAGAAATCTGATTAAACTACTCCATCACCTTCATGCATTGCTGGTCTTTGTTCCAGCTAGGAAAGTACTTGCGCGTGGTCCACAGTCAGTAAGAAAGATGTGGATTGACTATTGTGTTGAGTCATCTTAATATGAAACACTTTAATATTAAGTTGAATATTAATATTAAATAATTGCTGGCATTTTTTCATCCTGGCTGTTCATTTTATGTGTCTCCAATCTTTTTAATGTCTTGTTACTTGTTCTGGAGAGTGGCTAGGATCTTATATACGGATATACATCCATGCATAACTTTCATTTCGTAAAGTTCAGTTGGTCCTTTAAGGATAATTATTCTTCTAATGTATTTTCCTTCTTAATCACATTCAGAAGCCGCAGAAATACGTTAATCTCATTTGGATTGCAATATAAACTAGCATATAAGTATACCACAGAGACAAAACCAAGGGTCGCAGGAGTGAATACTCATTACTTGGAGGGTGTACAGGATGCCAAAATAAAGTTCTAAGAGGAATTCTAAGAAGCAAACATGCAATCGCAAGGGGCAGGAGAGTTACTCGAATAAAATAACAATTGCAGGGAACTGCCCTGGCTGGAGACAGTGAGAAGAGCTCCGCCTCCCTTCCCCAGAGCATAGGTAAGTCAAAGTCTCTTCCTCAGCTGGGCTCTTAGGACTACTTGGAACTGCTGTCTTTTGCTAAACATATTCCTTTTCTCTGACTAAGTGAGACCGTCCTCAGGGACATGATTTCTCTGTATTTCCAATTTCTAGCCTGCATGTGATGCCTTGGATGTCACTGAAACTCAATAAAGCTTTCCTGTTAACATTTATGCAAATGAAGTGCATTGTAGTGTCTGCAACGTTTGTTGACTCACCTGGGGGCCGGGGAGAATGTGATTATGTGAGAATTATAAGCAAATAAGGAAAGATGTTGAATTTCTAAAAGATATGTACATATCCCATAGAAAAAAAATATTAAAGCTTAAATGACAAGTACAACTTATTTCCACTCTAGGCAACGTACGCCAATGAATCATATTCTGAAGCAAGGTAACTTCATTCTTCAATCAGGCTGCTGACGGCAGAAGTCAGCTTGTGATACCCCCCACATTCTACAACAGATATTGACAATTTTGTGAAAAGGAAGTAGATGAATAATACAACAAATCTGAGCTGAATGATTTCTTCTGTTATATTGCCAGCTAGGCAGCACTGCTGTCTTATTTTAGAATCAAGCTTAACTTTATTTTCTATTTTGTACTTACTGTTGTTCCAAAATAAGATAAATTTATTTTTTACAAGCCACTGAGCAGTTGCCATTAAAATAAGATTGATTCTGAACCTCTCCAAGGCAAACTCCCCTTTTACTTTATTTTTCATCAGTGTTAATGAAACCACAGTGTCTTCATAAAATTCAATTTAAGATTTTTTTTCCACATGGAGTGTTTTAAATACTTAAATATCTCAGTCAACTGAGACATAAGTTAGAAAGATCTTTTTTTCCCTACAATATTGTTTTTAAAGAATATTCTAAGGGGAAGTTAAGGAGAGGGAAAACTTACTCTATTCTCAAATAAATCCTCTAAGAGGAACTAGGCAATAATGACTCTTGAGGGTTTATGGTTATTTTTGCTTAAAACAATCAAAAGTGGAACATGTTCTTAAGATAAATTCAGTAGTTTGCTAAAACTTAGTACTAACAACTAAGATGTAAGATTTGCTGATTTTATTAATTATGCTTAAAAAACAAAACATTCTTAGAAAATGCATTTTAAAATAAAATCTCAGGAAATAAATATTTTGCCCACACACAATGAACTTTTGATCTTAGGAAATATTCTATCAGCCAAAGAACAGCAGCATAATTTACAGTCACATTTTCATTCATTTACACTTTCACCAAAAATTTACTAAATACGCTAGGAGAAATTATAGGTTCTATTTAATTCTATAACTATGTCTAGTTCAACAACTTACTTTTACAATTGTTCTTTCCAAACCAAACAAAATTTTTCCTATTGTCAGGTCATGTATATGGTACCTTAATGAATTCTTTAATATTAAAATGTGTGCACTGTAAAAAATAAAATAAAATAAAATGTGTGCATCATTTTAGATAATTCCTTTAGCACATGTGTTTGATACATTATTCATATTTATTTAAAATTTGAAAATATGACTCATGCAATTATACAGCATACATATCAGATATTGCTTACAGTTATTTACTAAATGAGTATAATTTAACCCAATATTAATAGGATTAATGTTCTGGCATTTTCCGTATTAGATTTACATAGTCTGTTTCTGAATACATCTCCATCCAGTTACTGAACATTCATCTAATGCCATATTTTGTTTTAAAATTCAGAACTCATACAACCGGAGTCAATAATGTCATTTAGGGTGCCTGGGTGGCTCAGTTGGTTAACCAGTTGCCTTTGGCTCCCATCTTGATCCTAGAGTCCCAGGACTGAGTCCGCATCAGGCTCCCTGCTCAGCAGGGAGTCTATTTCTCCCTCTGAACCTCTCCCCTCTCATGCTTTCTCTCACTCTCTTTCTGACAAATAAATAAATAAAATCTTTTAAAAAAATAATGTCCTACGACGAGTCAAATGACACATTCCAGGGTTTGAGTGGATAAGAAAATTAAGACTTAGAGGTTTGCTCTCACTAATAACCTTATAAGAACTCCATTTCCCTATGCTCTAGCTTCTATTATCTTACTTTGAACACTGCTAAAATCTCTGACAGTGTTTTTGAACATAAGTGATGATGTGTGTGCGCAAGTGTGTGCGAGTGGTATGCACGCATGACTGTATGTCTGCATATGTGTATGTGTATGTACTGTTTGAACATGTGTGTATGTGAGTTTGTATTGATCAGCATATAGTAATTGAGAACATGAATATGAAATGGAACAGATTTGTGTTTTAATCCTGGTTCCATTAATAGCCACAGTTTGATAGTAAGCAAGAAACTCAACTTTCCTGACCTTTTATTCCACAAGTATAAAATGTGATAATATTGACTACTTACATGTAATTACTTTTGATACACATCATACACAGAACATTAATAAAAGGGCGGTTTTGTTTTCTGAATGTGACAAATGTTTTTATTTTTTTGTTTTTTAACTCAGCTCTATTGTTTACCTTTGGAAGGGTGAGGGATCTCTTTAAACCACAGTAAATTTCTAATAATAATTTCTTTAATCAAATACCCTAGATCATGTTTAGGGAAAAAAAGACACTTTAGCAAACCAAAGCACTGATTTTTCAATCATTAATGACTATATAAAATATATTTCATTAAAAGTACAACTTTCCAGGGCACCTGGGTAGCTCAGTGAGTTAAAGCCTCTGCCTTCAGCTCAGGTCATGATTCCAGGGTCCTGGGATCCAGCCCCGCATCGGGCTCTCTGCTCAGCAGGGAGCCTGCTCTCCACCCCTCTCTGCCTGCCTCTCTGCCTACTTGTGATCTCTCTCTGGCAAATAAATAAGTAAAATCTTTAAAAAAAATAAAAAATAAAAAATAAAAATACAACTTTCCTAAAATATGTTTAAATCCATGATTATTGGGGCACCTGAGTAGCTCGAATGATTAAGCATCTGCCTTAGGCTCAGTTCATGATCTCCAGGTCCTGGGATCAAGTCCCACATGGGATCAAATCCTGCATCAGGCTCCTAGTTCAGCAGGGAGGTTGCTTCTCCCTATGTCTTTCTTCCTGCTTGTGCTGTCTCTGTCTCTCTCTCTTTCAAATGAATAAATAAAATCTTTAAAAATAAATAAATAAAACCATGATTATTTCATATTCTTCTTGGGAGGAAATATAAAAAAAATTGAATATTTTCAGCACCTAGATTTTGTTTCCCATGTTTATTAATAAAAGAGTAAGAATACTTCCATTTCAGAGTTCAGTTCTATAACAAAATGACTAGAAATAAATATGAAAAATGATTTTCATACTTTATTTCAAAAAGCACAATTCACCTTATGCTTTTTTCTATTTTTTTAAAGATTTTATTTATTTATTTGACAGAGAGAGATCACAAGTAGGCAGAGAGGCAGGCAGAGAGAGAGAGAGAGGAAGCAGGCTTCCCGCTAAGAAGAGAGCCCGATGGGAGCTCGATCCCAGAACTCTTGGATCATGACCTGAGCTGAAGGCAGAGGCTTTAACCCACTGAGCCACCCAGGTCCCCCTATTTTTAAATTTTTAAAAAATATTTATTTATTTGAGAAAGAGAGAGAGCATGTACGGGAGCTGTGGGGAGGGGAAGACAGAGAGGGAGAAGCAGACCCCCCACTGGGCAGGAAGCCCATCCTGTGGGACTCAATCTCACATCCCAGGACCTTGAGATCATGACCTGAGCCAAAGGCAGATGCTTAACTGACTGAGCCACCCAGGCGCCCCATCCATATGCCTTTAAAACATTGATATTCTTAAAGTCTAAAACACATCAGCCTGTTTTCATAAATTAAGGGGGAAGTAATTGTGTGAACAAGAGGTTTATTTTAGCTTATATCTGATGTGCTGAAGGAGTTGATTAGGCAATAAGGGTTGCTCCTGAAAATAACAATCCAGTTAATAGAATTTAGTGACATGGAAAACAACTCAGTGATTAAATTTCAGTGCTCTCATTAATCATTTTAAAAAAACACACATTTTATTTACCAAGGGAGGTTGTTTATTGGTCTACAAATGTTATCTCAAGTAGGGGTCATAGGTAGCAAAAGGATCATAGAAAGGACATATCAGAATCATGGAGTTGAGAGATAAATTCTAAGAAAATATCTTCTTCCATGAAGCCATAGTTTGCCAATATTAACAAAATATAACTGACCTACCACTTCTGCATACATATCTGTTTCCCCAATAGCAACTGGGGCTGTACATAAAATTATTTGGATGAAGGTAGTGTGTAATCATAGGTTCTTTACTAAAGAATCAAAGCATAATGTCAGCATCCTGATTAAGACTCTTTCAAAGAGGGAAAAATCTACCATATTACAGACCATGGTAAATTGGGCAGCTCAGTTACATCATCTAAGACCCAGAGGCTTTCATATTTCCATTTAGAATCTTCAACAAATTGGCCTTTACACCCAGACTTGATCCCTTTTGCTCTTACAAGGTCTTCACTACCCCATGCATTGTGTTATCAAACAAATAAATTGAAATAGAGCAAAGGGAGTATTTCTTTGCACTAACTTTCTCAGCTGATCCTCTGCAGTCTTCCTATCAGTTTCCACTAGCTTGTATTAGGTCATATGCTTGTAGTGCTAACTTCAAAGCAATATTCTGGCAATTTTAGCTTTTACATGGGAGGTGGTCTTTGCTAAAAAAGGAGAGGTTACAAATTAGCAGTATGTGAGAAACAAAGGCAGAAGAAAAGTTATTAAATTTCCTTACTACCTAGAGCCCACTGACAAGTCCTTGAAATAGGCAGAGTGACATTCCTCTACAGACTCAACTGCTTCCACCTTAATACTTTGCCAAGGGCAAAGGCAATCCTAGCCTGACTGCCCCCCACCCCCAACCAGGGTCCTGTAAGTCTACTTTAACATATAAACATTCCTTTGGAAACTTTCTTTATCTCTAAACCCTCCAAGAAACGTGTTGGCAATCATCCCCAAGCATATGGCCGATATACATCTGAAGGGTCTCATGACTAAGGTTTTATTAGACGGTAATAAATGACCTTTTCCCAACCACAGCTAGCTCTTCAAGGTCCTGGAACCCTGTTTCCAAAATTCCTTAGAGATTTACACTATCCCTGACCCCCCTCCCAACTTGCAAGTATATAATGAGTCACTCCTCACAATCCCAGGGCAGCAGCAGCTCTCTCTGCCCCGGGGTCTTGCCCCATGCTTTAATAAACCTCCATTTTGCACCAAAGATGTGTCAAGAATTCTTTCTTGGTCATCAGCTCCAGACTCCACCCCACTGAACCTCACTTATATTCTAAAATTTCATCAGTTACTGCCATAAGTGAGAGAGAGAGATCACACGGAGAAAATGCCTCCAATTAAATATCATGTTTGTGTATTAACCCTTGTGAGTCTACAAATCCGTTGGAGGGGTAGTCAATGCAAGCCAAAGGTAAAGAAAGGGACTAGAAAAGTCCCTGAATATCTTCAGTCCAGGTCTAAAATGGATAATCTAATTATGACTTTTATAGGAAAGAGAAAAACTCATATTTTATTATTTTATAGCTCTTTTTAATTCTAGGAGTCTCCATTCCCCACTAGGGCCTCCTTACATAATTGAGGTATATGAAGTCAGAGATGTCTCTCAGATGGTTCCTTACTTCTGCCTGAGGTTTTCAACATCATAAGACCCTCAGCCCCTGAGTACTTTATGATCCAGACTATACTGGACCTGGCAGTGTTTTGGTTCCTCTTCTCCGTCCAGTAGTATTAGAACAGACAAATCCCAGAATCCCAGAGAACTTTCAAATCAACCCAGATAAATGCAAGAGCCTAAGACAAAGAGAATAAGAAAATGAAATTTGTCATAGATGGTTAATTTTAATAGATAAGAAAATGTCAAAGAAGAGCTAGCCACAGAATCTAGGAACATTAAACACCTATTTCATTCATGGGGATCCTGGAATAATCTGCTGGTTTTATCTAATCAAGGCGAGTAGTTCCAGCTGCCCCTTTCCCTTCTTCCCCCAACTGAAATGTATGTGTTGAATCCATTATAGCCCGATTGCTCCCATGTTAGGGAGTGGGGGAAATCACTCAGGGTGATTTTCTCAACGTTCTATTCCTGATAAAGTGGTTGGGAATGATGCTGGATAATGACCTTCACATGACCAGTGTCTGCTCTGCAGCTCAAGAAACATCACTGCTAGCAGGCTTGAGCCAATGTGTTGTCAGCTGTGTCAATCTGCCTTCCCTATCATCTAGAAGGTCCATATCCAGGTCAATTTGAGCTGATACCTTCTTGCATATTTTAAATATTTTTTTTAACTTAAGTAAGTCAGAGAGTCTTTTCTATATAGACTTTATTTAGTAATGGTTGGCAAGAGACTGGGGAAACACATTTCCTCTCTGATCCAAAAGCCTGCCGTGGTAGGCTTTATAAAGTATGTAACTGTATTATTTTAATTTTGCACATAAAAATATTGAGATATAGTGAGATTAAATGACTTTCTCAAGATCACAGAGCGCTTAAATTTGGTTGAACGAAGGTTTCAACCCAGGTCTTCAAAACACCAGAGAGCTGCTGATTCCTACATTGCACCACAAGAATCCCTGGATCTTCAAAATGTTCCCCATTGGTATAGAAACAATGGTACGAACTTCACCAAATCCAGAGCTGCCGATCAAAGTTGTTTTTTAAAAACTACATTTTTAAGCCACCATACTGTGATTCAGAGTAGGGGGAAGTACTGGGCAACATGGTCTTGTACATGAAAATTACCCAAAGTCCATGAATATGAAAACACTTTGGAACCACAGATCTAAAAAATAATAAAAAGAATAATATTTGTTTTTTAAGAATGATGTTTGTTAATAAAGCAACTGCTAAACACACAAAGTAGTGGAGGAAAGATTGGGTTCGGAGTAATGAGAGGAGGGTCTCCCTTGAAGTCAACATGCATTGTAGATACAACCGCTGTGCCGACTGGGTTTCCCGTGAGAGTTCCTTTAGTAACTTCATGATTTTCAATCAGGATGCATCAGCGAAAAATCACAACTAAATCTATAATTATTTCTAGGGGTTGGTAAATTTTCACATACAGATACTATTTTATAATCAGAAAAGAAACTCTTTGTCATACAAAATGTCCTACTTCTTACTTGGGAAAATATAAGAACTGTCATCACATGATTTTGGTTTGGTGGCTGATGTATGGGAATATTAAACAAATATGGGAAGATTCTATTAAACTTTCTAAATCCTCCAACATCTATAGCTAACTCTCCTCAGTGTTCCATATGCAACTCATGCTAAGAAGTGGAAGAGTCCCCTGCAAATAATAATTGTGCTGAGGATAATAATGAAAATAACAAGAACAATTTGCACGGCTACTTTTTGCAGGGCTCTGTGGGAAGCACTTCCTAGGTCTTCACTAAGGCAGGCAGTGTACATGCATGTTACAGAATGGATACGTTTTTATCATTTTATACAACAGGAAACCTGGGTGGAGAAGTTAAATAATTTACACAAAGTAGCATCTATAAAAGGCTAAGCAGAGACTGTCTTCCTAATTTGAGTCCACAGTCCCTAATCCCCATGCTTTTAAAAGGAAAAGCTGTGAATGTTATAAATATATCATAGTAACCAGGGACAAAAGCCAGGGAAATGAAAGTAAGCCCTCATTTATCCTCCCAGGGTAGCGGGTCTCATACTGTGAAAAAGTACTTGCAGGCACTGCTGAGTTGTGATCTTTGAACTGGGAACCAGTATGGGGATTCTGAGTAGGACTTAAGCTCAAATTCCAAGCCACTTACCAGCTTTATGACTTTAGCAATTTACTCTCTGTGCCTTATTAACCTCACTGATGAAATGGAAATGGTAATAATTGCCTGTTTCTTAGGACCAGATGTAATGTTAGGAGTATTAATTTAAAACAACAGATCATATGCATAACAAAAATTTAGTAAGTTACTGATACATCATTTTAAATTTGCAACCTCCAGGATAACCTACATTTTCTTCCCCATCTGAACTCAAATAAAATGATATTTAACCTTAAAACCTGAGGAATGACAATCCTTGGCAAGGAGTGACTCATCGTTCATGATATGAACTTGAAAAATCCTAATACCTACAATCGATTAAGCCAGATGGCCTACACTTATACTGAGTTCTATTATTTGCAAAACACTGGGAGCTGCAGGAGTAAAATACAAACAGATCACTTACTTAATGTACATTTCAATATCCTTCATGATGTGGTATATTTCACACCAGGAGGTCAGACCCAAGACCTATTTGTGTAGTTTAGGTTTCAGGGGAAGACAAAATAATTAAACATGAAACAAATGGAGAATGGACTAGTGATTTTAAGTACAAAGTATCGATTTTAAGTGCAACAGTCAGACAAGATCAGAGTCCAAGAGCAAGAGAGTCCAAAAGGAAGCCTCTGGGAGAAATCCCCATTAGAGGAAAAATCCAAAAATATTAAATATATGCTTCCTTTTAATAAGTAAATAGCTAATGATTAATACATTTATAATTTATTATTCTATACAGAATAAATATAATCATATTCTGCCTAAAACTATTTGGGACATTTTTAAAAATTTATTATGAGCTTCTCCAGATACACAAAAATATATAATGAATATAATGAATAATATACATCTTCCTCTCAGCTGTGTATTACCAATTCTCAAAAAGAATTAAAAAAAAGAAAGAAAAAAGAAATTCTCTATAATCCCTTTGCTGCTTCATGCAATCCGTACAGATGAATAGTGCTGACCACCTATTTTCTGTGCTGGAAATGAACACTTATAATAAAGTTATAAGCAGATTATGGACTTACCTGTATGATATAAATAAACCAGTATGTTCTGGTGCTGTAATACAGTTTATGTACAGGCAAAAATAAAGTTTGTTTTACGAACTCTGTTGTAGCTCTTAAGTTCAGAACCCCCTAATGTTCACCAACATTTGAGTAGAGAATGTGCTAAACACCCTCTCATTATCTTACCTAATTCTCGTAAAAAAAAATGACTTTTTCCCAATTTTCAGAGAAGTAAACTCTACCTCATTTTAGAAGCTGTCCAGGGTCACCTGAGTACACAGAGGAGATGGATTTACATCCGGTCCCTCTTTTGCAAGCCGCCCACTGTGTCTCTGGCCTAGTCCTGACATTTTGCCGAGATGTGAAGTTCGGTCTCTGCGGTTATCCTAAACGGGTTTCAAAGGCTAGCTTTAACATATGCTATGCATGTGACTGCAGGAAGTTACCTGAACCTTTTAGGGCTTCATTTTCTAATTTTCAAAATAAAAATGATATTGCTAACTCTAGGAGTATTCCAAATAGTTCATGAAATCATTTACTGAATGTGTTTAGCGTAATTCTCAGACACATTAGTAAATGCTAAATAATGATAGTTGGTTATTGTTATTTCTCTTGTGAAGGTGACTGGAAAGCCCCAAAGCAAAATGCCTGTGTGAACATGTGGAATTTCCTGTGTCGCTGAGTGCATCCTGGAGGCCAATGAAGTGGTTATGGGTATGGAAGGCAGGGAGAACCAGGGCTAACCTGCAGGCAGTGGGCTGACCTATTGCCTTTTCTTTTAGGATTAGACAATGAAAAATCCCGAAAGTGTGGCTCAACTCTGGACTCCACCATTACTACCAAAAAACCCTTCTCCTTTCTTTATGGACAAATCAATTCAGCCTTGAAATGACTTCCAAAATGCTGGAGAAAACGTTGACTACCTCAGAAAATTATACTGAAAAAGAGTGAGGGTGGGGAATTAGAAAATACCTTTCCTGTTAAGTTACAAGTTAGCTGGGGGCTTCCATCACCACCACCTCAGCATCTCCTAGTAACCTATGCCCATTTAACTCCCTCCCCCCAGGAAAAGAAATGCTGAATCTGAATTAGGAACACTTTCAAAAGTTAAGGAGAGTTACATCTGAGTTCTTACTCATTTTCAGAAAGGAATATCGTCATGCCTCATATTAGAACAAATTCTCAGTTGAGTCAGGGAAACAGGCAGACAATGCACTCATCTTCCCGTCCAATGAAGAACATGGGAATTGGGATTGAGAAGACTTTAGAAGGTATTTAGAGAGACAGTTAGGAGGCAAAATCTGTCATTTCCATGCTTGCCTCAGCAATTGTGCAACTCTCACATCCCTCCCCCCATAAATTGTTTACAAAGATTTTATATAAGGAAATTTCTCCAGATACAGATAGCAAGATTCATATTTAGTCTTCCTTGTAAGGTAGAGCTGCTGTGTTTAATACATGTAAACCCCTTTGTGGATTTGTCATTCCAAGTGTTTGGAAAATAGCAAGTTTGAATTAATTCACTGGTATTTTTTATGTGGATCCTGAAATATTAGATATGTGAAAACCAACTTCCACAAACCCCTGATGAATTTTTTCAGCCAAGCATAATAATGAAGTGACCAAGAGTATTTGAAGGGAAATGATATACACTTTCCTCTCCTGTAGGAAGTATGGAGAGATTTATGAAAACCTGCCTGGCTTTCTTTACAGACATATGATGATTTAATCTACTGTATATTCTGTTTTTGCAAGAGAATTCTTTGAACTTTCATTAGAGGTGGAGCAAAGTTATATTTTTGCTGATATATTTGCAGATACCAGAGGCCACCTTTGAGCTTTCAACTCTGAGCTGCCTCAAAGAAAAGGAAATGTGATGTTTGTGCCTCATAAGCAGAGAGCTAAGGGTCTCTACTCCTCAGATATAAGGGTAATTTTCAAACTATTTGGGACATTTTTAAAAATTTATTATGAGCTTCTCCAGATACACAAAAATAAGTATCAAGGTTCAAGTACCATCACTTCCTCCAGCTCTTTCCCTAACTCACAATCTAGCCTAAGCATTCAAAGATTCTTTCCATGTTTATCATAGTAGTCAAACTGTATTTTTGTTTTGTTTTGTTTTCCTACTTCTAGAAAGGACTAAGTTAATTGTCCATTTCATATTTTTATCTCAAGCTCTTAAAATTCTTCCTTGGTTGTCTCATGTCACCTCTGCTCCTTTTCCTAATTGATCTAACTGAATTTTTCTTCTTTTTCACATTTTGGCTAGTTTAGGCTCCTTCTATTTCCAATCAGCTTGTCAATTTCTATTAGTTTTTTTTTTTTTTAATTTGCTGAAAAAAAATTTTTTTTTTGCAAACATACAGAATTTTTATGGAAAATAATCTGTAGCTAGATGTGGGTACAGTATCTAAAGACAATATTGAGAATTCTTGTGAAGCTTGAGCCACAGAAACAGGTCTTGTGTCCCACCTCCTGGTGTGAAACTTACCACATAGTGTGGCTTTGAAGCATCAATTTAATAAAAAATTATCTGTAAAGCATTTTCCATAGGGCTTAGACTTGAGGCATAATTTATTTCCTTTGACTCCTAACTTTCCGGTGTCTTCTAATGAAGTACTTCCCCATGAGGCCACTAAGATTACAGCACAATAAGGTTCTCATCATTGTCATAAGACTTAATGAATTTTTTAATACTATGTATTTCCTACATACCATTTCTCTTTGCAACAAATGTTCAACTATCTTTATTCAACTGTTAAGCTCCTACTAATCCTTCAAATCCCAGAAAATTGCAAAGTCTGTGGTAAAGCCTTCCTAATTCTCTTAGAATGGGTGGGATAATTGCTCCCCTTATCTATAATCCACACATCATTCTTTATACCCATTAATTACTCTTAATGTTTAATATTAGAATGTGTCTACTTGCATGATTCCATCAGATTGCGAACATACTGGTGAAAGAAAGAGGCTTGGTTTTTTTTCATCTTTGTATCCCCAGCAAGTTGAACTCATTAATTAACTATGGAGCTTAGTATACATACAAATTTTGCAATTTGGTCCCACACATTATTGGGCATCTATATGAGCCAATCCTTGCTCTTGATACAGAAATGAAAATAAAAGTATAGAACATGTTACAGAAGACAGCAAGGGTTTAGACTCAAAATTTCTGAGTTATTGCAGGTTGTGTAATATTGGACACCGGATTCTTCATCTGTCATATAAAATCATTAAGACATTCTAGCACACATGATTTTTTTAAAACACAAAATGAAATTGTGGCAATGAACATCTAAAATCTTTTTTTATTTAAAGATTTTTATTTATTTATTTATTTGACAGACAGAGATCACAAGCAGGCAGAGAGACAGGCAGAGAGAGAGAGGAGGAAGCAGGCTCCCTGCTGAGCAGAGAGCCCGATGTGGGGCTCGATCCCAGGACCCTGGGATCATGACCTGAGCCGAAGGCAGAGGCTTTAACCCGCTGAGCCACCCAGCTGCCCTGTGAATGTATAAAATCTTTACGGCTGTTTTTAAAACATGACCCTTGACTTTATGAAATTCTTGGGTTTACATTGAATTTAATTGGGATTTATAGTCCATATATATATATATATATATATATATTCAAAAAAATACAGTAATTTCCACAGTATGACAAAAACATAGAGACACTACAAGATGTGTCCAAAGAATGTGTCCAAAGAAACCCCATAGTTTGTTTTCTAACCAATAAGACAGGAATAGCAATGGTAAGTTAAAGCACTAGGGAGTCTTCATAGAGGAGATATAACCAGAAGAATAGGTAAGATTCAAATGTAGGGAGTGAAAGCTAATTATGTATTTGTGGGGCTCTAGGTACTGCAGCACAAGACGAATCTGCAATGCATCCAGCGTACGGTTTCAAAGAATATCTGCTGGTTCAGTTCATATTCAATGATGGGAAACAAAAGACATCTATGGGCACAAAACAACAGCAGTTCCCTCTTCCTAACATCCTAGTTGACAAATGTCACTATGCAACCTGAAATGCATGGATAAGAGTATGGAAATCACAGGAGGTGGCGGTGGCTGCAGAAATGGAGCTGGGAAGGATTCTGGAGGAGCCGCAGGCTCCCAGCCTTCTCTCCACCCAGCCTTTCACTTCAAGGTGGTTTCTGGCTCTTGATTATGTTGATTTCCCAGGGTGCAATTCAGTGATTCTGTTCTCCCCTTTTCTCTCAGGAGTGCCCCTGCTCATTCTGTTTAATGATGGATTGACTGAATAAGAGACCCAGACATTTGCATGCACATTGCAAGCCAGCATTATCTTTGCAGAGCTGTCAGTGTTAAAGTGAGTTTTTTTCCAACACCAAACCTGATAAAAACAGAGATCAGAAGCTGGTATCATAAGCAGGAGCTGAGTAAGGTGTCTGTAGTTGGTTTTGATGAAAATGAAGGCTTCCCCTAACTGTCTTTCTCCAGCCACTGATTCATAAACACCCTTCCGGACCTCTCCAATTTCCTGTTCTCCAATTACAGACTTAAAACTTGTCTTTTCCTCTCTTTTGCATTGACATGACATCCCAATCCTTAATGTAAGTAACATACAGTCTGTACATTTAACAAAAAAGTTCAGAAGTCATCAAATTTTACTTTCACTCAAGGTAATGTTCTTTACAGCACAGGCACTGCAGTTGGCAATCACCCACCCAGAGACCTAAATACAGTAGATAAGTATGTACTTTAAAGAGAGAGCAATATCCAGAAAAAAAAATAGTCAAAGTAAACTCTATTTGGGGGGCATCTGGGTGGCTCAATGGGTTAAAGCCTTTGCCTTAGGCTCAGGTCATGGTCCCAGGGTCCTGGGATCGAGCCCCGCATCAGGCTCTCTGCTCCACGGGGAGCCTGCTTCCCTCTCTCTCTCTCTGCCTGCCACTCTGCCTACTTGTGATCTCTGTCTGTCAAATAAATAAATAAAATCTTAACAAAAAATCTATTTGGAAATAATTCCAGTCACAAATCACAATTTTATGTGTTTATCTTCTTAATCCAGTGAAATTGGAACCTAACAAATTTCATTTCTCAAAGAGCTGACATTGGAGAAAATATCTATCTATCTATAAATTGGAAATACCTATTTTTAAATTTTTTATTTACTTTAAAAATTTTTGTAAATTTTTATTTAAATTCCAGTTAGTTAACAGGAAGTGTAATGTTAGTTTCAGATATGCAATCTTGTGATTCAACACTTCCATACTTGACCCAGGGCTCATGAAAAGTGCACTCCTTAATCCCCATGACCTATTTAACCCGTCCCCATGGCCACCTCCCCTCTGGTAACCATCAGTTTGTTCTCTGCAGTTAAGAGACTGTTTCATGGTGTGCCTCTCTCTCTTTTTTCCCTATGCTCATTAATTGTTTCATAATTCCACATATGAGTGAAGTCATATGATATTTGTCTTTCTCTGACTTATTTCACTTAACATAATACTCTCTTGTTCCATCCACGTCATTGCAGATGGCAAGATTTCATTCTTTTTTATGGTTTTTTATGGTTGAGTGATATATATAATATACGTATGTATATTACATTCTATATACTATATTATATCCTATATACATACGTATATTATATGTACATATATACATACACATATATCACCTCTTCTTTATCCACTCATCAGTTGATTGACACTTGGGCTGCTCCCATAGTTTGACTATTATAGATAATGCTGCCAAAAACATTGGGGTGCATGTATCCCTTTGAATTAGCATTTTTTGTATTCTTTGGGTAAATACTTAGTAATGTAATTGTTGGATCATAAGGTAAATTCTATTTTTAACTTTTTGAGGAAATTCCATACTGTTTTCCAGAGTGACTGCACCAGTTTGCATTCCCACCAGCAGTACAGGAGGGTTTCCCTTTCTCCGCATTCTCACCAACACCTGTTGTTTTTTGTGTTGTTGGTTTTGGCCATTCTGACTGGTGTAAGGTGATAGCTCATCATAGTTTTGATTTGCACTTCCCTGATGCTGAGGGATGTTGAGCATCTCTTCATGTGTCTGTTGGCCATCTGTATGTCTTCTTCCAAAAAAATGTCTATTCATCTTTTCTGCCCACTTTTTAAAAAAAGATTTTATTTATTTGAGAGAGAAAGAGTGAGAGAGAGCGTGAGAGGGGAGAAGGTCAGAGGGAGAAGCAGACGCTCCATGGAGCTGGGAGCCCGATGCGGGACTCAATCCTGGGACTCCAGGATCATGACCTGAGTGGAAGGCAGTAGCCCAACCAACTGAGCCACCCAGCAGCTGCTCTTCTGTCCATTTTTAATTAGAGTATTCATTTTGGGAGTGAAGAGTTTTATAAATTCTTTATGTATTTTGGATACTAAACTTTTATCAGGTATGTCATTTGCGAATATCTTCTCCCATTCCTTAGGTTGCCTTTGCTGTGCAGGAGTTTTTATTTTGATGAAGTCCCCATAGTTTATTTTTGCTTTTGTTTCCTTTGCCTCAGGAGACATATCTATTAAGAAATTGCTACAACCAATATCAAAGAGGTTACTGCCTCTGTATTCCTCTAGGATTTTAATGATTTCATGTCCCACACTTAGTTCTTTAATCCATTTTGAATTTATTTTTGCATATGGTATAAGAAAAATAGCTCAACAAATTAAGACATAGCTGGCTGGTCTAGCTTTTTCTTCACACAGCTGGCTGGTAGAGGCCCAATTTGTGCTGGCACCTGATAGACTTCAAGAATTAATAAGATACTAAGAAATAATTGTTCAGAACCACAGAAAGTCTCACAGAGAAGGTTTTACGGCAAACTAGTTAGCAGCAAACTACTTGCTTTTTCCTTCTTTAAACCAACTCACTTTTATGGAAAGAGGATGATTTGTTATTTACCAGACTTTTATGAATATGTTATATATTTAAGCCCATGATAAAAATAATACTAGAGGGCACTCACTATTTGGAAGGTTCTCTGTTATGCCTGTTACAGGTATGAGGTCACTTCCTGCCCCAGCAATCCCCACTTCTATCTGTCGCATCATTTCTACACCCCTCAATTTTTACACTTCACACACACTGGCTTTCTTTTTCTATGAGCTACTATGCTTTTTCTTACCACATGGCCTTTGCACACACTATTTCATAGAACTAGAATCCCCTCTCCATTCTTCATCACCTAATACATTCTTTTATATTCTTTACATCTTAGTTGAAACAACATTGGCTCACTGAAATTTATACTTACCTATTATACATGTACAACAGGGACACATACAAATTCTATAATAAAAGGGTCACTTTTATTACATTTTTAATTATTTTCAATATTTATCTCCCCTGATATAATAGAAACACTACAAGGTCAACGTCTATATATGTCTTAATCAGAACTCAAATTCCTGAGCCTAAAATATTCTTTATAAGTTTTGTTTTACTAGTTTTAGTTCTGTGTTTCTACACAAGTGTTATTTCTTTTTAAATAGTTCTTAGAGAAGAATGAAATGTAGGACATCCGGAATTTTACTAAATAAACTGGAGACCTAACAATCTTGGATGTTAGATTGACCAACACCCACAACAAAACAAAACAAAACAACAACAAAAAAATCAAGCACATATTTCTATAGGTAAATCTGGCTCAATTTCTTTTTGATTAGACCTTAAGTTCTGTGTATAATATTTGCATTTTTTTAAAGATTTATTTACTTCTTTGTGAGAGAGAAAGAGGCAGGAAGGCATACAGGACAAGGGAAAAAGTCTTAAACAGACTCTACACTAAGCATGGAGCCCTGTGCAAGGCTCCGCATTGGGCTTGATCTCTTGAAATCAGGGACCTGAGATCACCACCTGAGCTGAAACTGAGTCAGACACTTAACTGACTTTGCTACCCCGGCACCCCTAATTTAGTTTTTTTGTTTTAATCCTCAGGAAGATGATAGTTTACCTTTTACATTGTGAGACTATCTTCTCTAAGTTTTGCTTTTCTTTTTTTTTTTTTTTTTAAGATTTTATTTATTTTAGAGAGAGAGAGAGAGCAAGACCAAGCACAAGTGGGGGGAGGGGCAGAGGGAGAAGCAGATTCCTCAAGGATCAGGGAGCTTAATGTGGGACTGTATCCCAGGACCCTGGAATCATGACCCGAGCCAAAGGCAGGCACTTAACTGACTGAGCCACCCAGATGCCCTCTAAGCTTTGATTTTTAAGTAGAGTATTTTTTTTACCCTTCATCATTATCCTGATTTTCTCCTCTTCCTCCTTCTCTTATTCCTCCTCCTTCTCCTTCCCCTTTATCTTTCTGTTTAAGCCCTGCTCCATATTATGATTTGTTTGAAGGTCACTTGTTCTTGACAGGGATGTTATTTTCGATGGATTCTTGGATATTTTGTCTTAATTTCTGTACATTTGTTAAATGGTTTTTCAAATATGATTTACAGTGCTATTTAATGAATAATACCAGTGAATAAACTATACATTCATAGAAAAATTACATATTCACATAAAAGTATGTAAAACAGAAGTGCCTTGAGAGATGGTATTAGGTATATACTATATTCACACTATACCCAATGTCTAATATGATACCTTCTCCCTTGTAAGAGCTCAACTTTTGATTGAATCAAAAATTATGGGGACACCTGGGTGGGTCAGTGGGTTAAGCTTCTGCTTTCGGCTCAGGTTGTGATCCTGGGGTCCTAGGATCGAGCCCCGACGTGGGTTCTCTGCTCAGCACAGGGAGCCTGCTTTCTTTTCTCTGCCTGCCTCTCTGCCTACTTGAGATCTCTGTCTGCAAATAAATAAATAAATAAATAAATAAAATATTAAAAAAAAATAGTGCTATTGATTCACTGCTTTGGGGTGTGAGATGAAGAGAGATACAGAATGGAGTGCCTGAATTACTGATTCCTCAGGAGTGACCCACAATCTTCTTCACAGTATAACTGCTCTCAGAGTTACCAAAACTTGTCAAATACCCAAGACAGGAGGGCAGATTATGAAGCTAGAGGTCTTCGCAGTTCCTGAGTTTGGGTTCCAGTTCTTTCACTCACTGGCTCTGACAACTTTAAGCAATTCACCTCTCTGACCTTCCTTTTACTCCAAGGTCAAAGGACGATGATGACAGAATCTGCATTCAGGCTTTTAGTCGATCAACATTTATTGGGTTCCCAGCACATGCATGCTCTTCTATATGGACTAGCTCATTTAGACGTCACATCAGCCCCATGGTTTGGTATCATCCATTTTACAGATGAGAGAAACTGGGGCTCAGAGAGGTGAATTAATTTGCTCACAGTAATATGGTTTACAAAATTGGCACAACTTTTCCTGCTCATCAAATGTTCCCTCAGAAACCACCTTTTAAAAAGGCAGCTGCACATTGTGCTCCCACAGCTGCAACTAGCATATTCTAATTTCAGCGTGATTATCACATTATACTACAATTACATGGAATATAAACATATGATACTGTAACACCATATGCCAAGAACAATGCAAAGTGCTTTGCAGTAATTATCCCATGTGATCTTACTCTCCTGTGAGACAGATACAATTATTATGCTCGTATTTTGGATGAGGAAACTAAGGCACAAAAAAATTGAAGTGAGTTCCCTGATGTCATATATCTCACATGGGAAGAGCCAAGATTTTAATCTCTAACTCTGTCTGCTTCTAAATTCAAGTTCTTACTAGTTGCTAAAATTCAGTTTACCAAGAAACTTTCAAGGACAAAAATCATAAATTAAAAAAATCATAATAATAGCAGATATCACAAATCATAATCATAAATAAAAGGAGACCTAAGCAGAAAGTCAATCAAGGCTACAACATCGAGAGATATAATAGCTGGGTGAAGTAGCCACACAATTACAGGTTTTAGTAACAGAGTCAAATAATCAAGGAATAGGTTTGCCAGGCTGTGCTACTATCTTGGCTAAAACCTGTCAGCACAGATGCCAGTGGGTCAGATGACCCCGAACATGGTACCAGGGATATCCCACGTGCTCAGTAAGTATGCACCACTGTATTGATTCGCACAGTGTCCATCTCACATTATTCTAACAGAGTCTCTGAGAAAATAAAACAATCTAGCTGTTGACTTGCCATAAACACCCATTTTCCTAATATAATAAATGAAGCTATGCAACATCAACTTGGTGTGGATATTTCTGCTCAGCCTGCGAGGCCCTGCTAGTTGTAGGGAGAATCTAAACTAGAGGCAATAACTGATCTATCTGTGACCTGGATGGTCATTCACAATCATTTGTTGCTGGAAAACATACACATGAATTTTCAAGTATATCTGTATTCTTAGGATTGTATGAAATGTGAACTTTATTGAGTATTAATAATATAATCACTATAAATATATATATATATATATATATATATATATTTATTTATTTATTTATTTTTGTGTGTTATGTTAGTTACCATAAAAATACATCACTAGGGGTACCTGGGTGGCTCAGTCAGTTAAATGTCTGCCTTTGGCTCAGGTGATGATCCCAGAGTCCGGGATTGAGCTCCGCATTGGGCTGCCTACTTGGAAGGAAGCCTGCTTTCCCTCTCCTAGTCCCCCTGCTTGTGTTCCCTCTCTCACTGTGTCTCTGTCAAATAAATAAATAAAATCTTAAAATTAGTTTTCAATGCAGTGTTCTAAGATTCATTGTTTATGCACCACGCCCAGCGTTCCATGCAATACGTGCCCTCCTTAATATTCACCACCAGGATCACCCACCCCCCCAACCCTCCCTTCTAAAACCTTAAGTTTGTTTCTCAGCGTCCATAGTCTCTCATGGTTCGTCTCCCCCTCTGATTTCTCCCAATTCACTTTTCCTTTCCTTCTCTTACTGTCCTCCATGTTATTCCTTATACTCCACAAGTAAGTGAAACCATATAATTGAGTCTCTCTGCTTGACTTATTTCACTCAGCATAATCTCTGCCAGTCCCATCCATGTTGATACAAAAGTTGCGTATCCATCCTTTCTGATGGCTGAGTAATATTTCACCGTATATATGGGCCACATCTTCTTTATTCATTTGTCTGTTGAAGGGCATCTTGGCTCTTTCCACAGTTTGGCTATCGTGGACACTGTTGCTATGAACATTGTGATGCATGTTTTATCATTTTCTATGATTGCACTTTCCTGATTTTGGCTTCAACCACATCCAGGCTTTATTCTTCAGTTGGCTAAACATTCTCCTTTTCTGGTGTTCCATTTGGGGCATTTGTGTCATGTAAGTACATGAGTGTTTGCTGTAAGAAATTTCTTTAGCTGCTCTAATAAGAGGGTATAATGCATTTATTTATTACAATAATAAACACAGCTGTAAAATGGACCATAAAAAATAAGTGACATGAACATTTCTGTAACGAATGTGTCAGCTGCAATTGAGAAATAAATTAAATGACCCATCTGCTTCCCTCTATTGATTCCACTATTTTCTTCAGTATTTGGGATATGTAAAATGAAGTCAGAATTATTAATACTAACTATTCACTAACAAAAATGCCACATGGGTATTGATTGGCTATGTAGTATAATTTTTCCAATATCTAACATACTATTACTCTTTCCAATACACTCAAATCTAATGAGCATATGAACTCTCTCTGTTTCATTAATATGGTTTTCTCTTTCATTGATACTATTAAGTTTTATCTATGTTGTTGACTTACCGGCTTCTGTGTAATAAATGGAGCAATAATATCACCTATTACTATGATTATGATTTCAAAGGAGAGAAGAAAATAAGTCAATAGATAGACGTGTTGCATGTGTGTTAAGTTGTAAGATGGGATATTTTTGCTAATGTGGTTCAAGGATGAGAGTCGAAATAGTCAACAGGTATTGGAATGAATTTACTATATCACATAATTCCCCTCAAATTTTTAAGTATCCTATAATAAGATAGTATGTGTCCACTCAGGGATAATACAGATTTGTATTTTTTCATTTATTTAACCCTTCTCTATTGCTGAAATCAATTCCCCCCCCTTAAGTCTCCAGCTCCATTTACGTCACAACCATGCAAATTATTTGCAACACTTTAGAGAGAAAATGGGAATGCACAGCTTCATTTGTAAATGGCTTTTCTTCCAGTGTTGCATTGATTCAATTACATTAATATTTCATATTCACTGTGATAATAATACAAAATTTAAAAAAAAAATAAAACAGAAATCACCCAGAAATAACCACCCCTAAGAGCTTCTTGTATGTCTCTTTCAATTACTTATTGCAATAAACAAACCACCCTAAAAACTGGTAACTTAAAATAATGACATTTACATAGTTGACAATTCTGTGATTTGGATGGGGCTAGTAGGTTAAGCTCATGTTTGCTCTTTGGCATCAGATAGAGTGGTCAGATGCTGGAACTGGAATCATCTGGAGACCTGCATGCTCATATGTCTGATGCTACAGGTCTCTGGACCTCAGCAGGAGCTAGGGCTAGAAAAACTGAACTTGTCCTTTCTATGTAGCTATTTTGCCTCTTGGCAAAATGACGTGTGTTCCAAGGACAAATATCTCAACAAGGTCAAGCGAATGTTGTATTAGTCTATTTTTTTAACTTCTGTATTTCGTGATAACTCAAATTTAACAAACATTTGCAAAATTAGTATACCAGAGTTTCTGAGTACCCTTCACTCACTTTCGCCTGTTAATATTTATATAATCATAATTTGTGCAATTATCAAAATTAAAAAAATATATTGGTACAATACTATTAACTAAATATTAGATTTTTTTCAGATTGCACACGTTATCCACTCATGTTCTTTTTCCTCTTGCAGAACCCAATCCAGGATATCACATTACCTTTATCCATCCTGTCTCCTTAGTCTCTTACAATGTTTAATACTTCCTTGCTTTTTCTTTGTACATAATTTCCTTGACAGTTTTGAAAAATACTGGTCAGGTGTATTGTACATTGTCCCTCAAACTGGGTTTGTCTCTATTTTCTCATGATTAGAGAAAGGAAATGTTTATTAGGAAGGACAACACGGGAGTGATATGCTTTCCTCAATGCATGATACCAAGGGGTCAATGATGTTGATGTTTCTCTTATTGGTGATTAAATATTGATTTTCTAGTTAAGGTGTAGTGTTTTCCAGATTTCTGGAAAACCATAAATCTACTATTTTGTTTCCAGAAGTCTCAAAAGTTTTTAAAAGTGTAAAGCAAACAACGAAGTCTTTGAAATGGAGCTGAAATAGTCTCTTTTTTTCATTTATTTATTTTCAGCATAACAGTATCATTATTTTTTCACCACACCCAGTGCTCCATGCAATACATGCCCTCTAGAATGTACCACCTGGTACCCCGACCTCCCACTACCCTGCCACTTCAAACCCCTCAGATCGTTTTTCAGAGTCCATAGTCTCTAATGATTCACCTCCCCTTCCAATTTACCCCAACTCCCTTCTCTCATGTCCTCCATGCTTTTTGTTATGCTCCACAAATAAGTGAAACCATATGATAATTGACTCTCTCTGCTTGACTTATTTCACTCAGCATAATCTCTTCCAGTCCCGTCCATGTTGCTACAAAAGTTGGGTATTCGTCCTTGCTCATGGAGGCATAATACTCCATAGTGTATAAGGACCACATCTTCCTTATCCATTCATCCGTTGAAGGGCACCTTGGTTCTTTCCACAATTTGGTGACCGTGGCCATTGCTGCTATAAACATTGGGGTACAGATGGCCCTTCTTTTCACGACATCTGTATCTTTGGGGTAAATACCCAGGAGTGCAATGGCAGGGTCATAGGGAAGTTCCATTTTTAATTTCTTGAGGAATCTCCACACTGTTCTCCAAAGTGGCTGCACCAACTTGCATTCCCACCAACAGTTGAAGAGGGTTCCCCTTTCTCCACATCCTCTCCAACACATGTTGTTTCCTGTCTTGCTAATTTTGGCCATTCTAACTGGTGTAAGGTGATATCTCAATGTAGTTTTAATTTAAATCTCCCTGATGGCTAGTGATGATGAACATTTTTTCATGTGTCTGATAGCCATTTGTATGTCTTTATTGGAGTAGTGTCTGTCTATATCTTCTGCCCATTTTTTGGTATGATTGTCTGTTTTGTGTGTGTTGAGTTTGAGGAGTTCATTATAGATCCTGGATATCAAATAGAGCTGCCATGATAAAATTTCATATTAAAAATTGGGCTTAGTTTATTTTATTTGATAGAAAAATCCTTTGGTAACGTTCAAGAGAGTGGGGCAAGTGTCACTTCTCTGGAGATTTCCAAATCCCCATCTTCATTCTGAGTTCTTTCCAACATGCCTATACTTATCTACCTGGATGTTGTCTGGAATCTAGAAGGTTTATCTTCCTGGCCACATGCATTCCTCATTGCTTATTCCAACTTTCACTAATAGCTCCAATATCTACCTATTTGTCTAAACCTGCAGAATTCTCTTTGGCTTCTCTTTTTCCAAGCTCCCAGTCCTAATCAACAGTGGAAACAAGAGGATTTTGCATGTTCCAAGTCCTTGAAAACTACCATTTTTCCTCCAGCTGCAGGCTTCTACTACATCTTCTGTGTAGCGCTGGAGTTGCCGAGCTGGCATCCCTGCCTTCTCCTTGTAGAAAAGAAAAGAAAGGAAAAGAGAGAAGAAAGAAGAAAGAAGAAAGAAGAAGAAGAAGAAGAAGAAGAAGAAGAAGAAGAAGAAGAAGAGGAGGAGGAGGAAGAAGAAGAAGAAGAGGAGGAAGAGGAGGAGGGGGGGGAGGAGGAAGAGGAGGAGGAGGAGGAGGAGGAGGAGGAGGAGGAGGGAGGGGGGGGGGGGGGGAAGGGGGGAGGGGGGAGGAGGGGGGAAGAGGAGGGGGGAGGAGAGCCTGGAGGGGAAGAGGAGGGAAGGGGAAGGGAAAGGAAGCTGGAGAGAAAATGGAGAAGAGAGGAGAGGAAAGGAGACTGGAGGGAAAAAGAGGAAAGAAAGAGAGAGAAAGAAGAAAAGGAAAGGGAAGGAAGCAAAGGAGGGATGTTTCAGAGCCACAGAAACTGGATTTTCTTTTTTTAAGATTTTATTTATTTATCGGGGGGGGGGGCGGAGAGTGAGCACAGGCAGACAGAGAGGCAGGCAGAGGCAGAGGGAGAAGCAGGCTCCCCGCCGAGCAAGGAGCCCGATGTGGGACTCGATCCCAGGACGCTGGGATCATGACCTGAGCCGAAGGCAGCTGCTTAACCAACTGAGCCCCCCCGGCATCTCCAGAAACTGGATTTTTAATGTTAACTCTTTTAATCTCACTTACTTACTATTTGGAGAATCTTAAGTAATTTATCTTAGTATCTCTGAGCCTCGGTTTATCTCTCAGCAATATGAGCATAATTAAACCCACAAGTGATACCCTGTGCATTCACAGCATTCTATACCAGTTAGTTTAATCTTTATAAAACATAGCTTTGAACATACCATTCCCTAATGAAAATATCTTTGATGACTCTTCAGTGCTCTCAGAGCAAATCACAGTTTTTACCTTTTACAGTCCTTTTTGTCTCTGCCCTTCCTTCATGTCTAATGTCCTTTCCTGCCAACCCCTTCATGCACTGTTAAGACTGAGTTCTCCGCCATCTCTCTTCCGCTCCTCCTCATTTTCTCACCCTGATTTTCTATTTATACTCTAACCCAACCTGAACTGCCTTATAGCAAAGCAGTTAGAAGCCCTGGTTCTAGAGTCCAACTATAGGGTTTCATATCCTAGTTCTGTTACTTGCCAGCTATGTGCCTTTGGATGGGTGACTTAATCACTCTGTGCCTTGGTTTACCCATTTGTAAAGTGGAGTAAAATACCTATACCATAAAATGATTATGAAGGTTAAAATAATTAGTAAACACTTAGAATAATATCAGAGGCAGATGCCGAAGAAGTATTAATAAATATCAGTTACTATTAGATAACCCCAACTCAAAACACTTCAAATACAAGCTAAACCACATCCTTCAGGAAGCTTTTTTCTAATGCTCTCAGCTAAACATGAACCTCCTCACTTCTGAACTTATCCTTCACCTGTACGCAGCCCTTGCTATTTAGTTTCTATTATGTATTATAATTAAATACATGTGTTACTTCTACTAAACCACCTATTCCTTAAAAAGAAAAATATATTTTTAATCTGTCATCTAACTAGCCACTGAACACAAAGAAGAATTTCAATAAGTATATAATAAATTAATTTGTCTCACATCCTATCAATAATACATACCAAAGAGCACATATAATTCATCCCATTTAAAATGCCTTTTTGGGCTCATCAAAGCTACAGATAACCCCAAATTCAGAGTGATGTCTTATTTCTAGGAAACACATGGTATAGAGCAACTGTAGGAGTTAAATAAGCTTAATCTAATTGACATATCACTATTAGAGGTCAGAATTAATTCTAATAAGTAGTTTCATTTATAACACATGAAAAATAAATCACACAACAAATGAGAATTCAAGGCCAAAGGACTAGCATTTCTGGTCGTGTGTCATGTTTAAGTAAGACATTGGCTCTAAAGAACTAAAACTCTCTTTGAAAAAAACACAAAATACTATATTTATCCAAACACATATCTACCTCCAGTTCTTTGTATGCTTCAAGACTTAGGAATTTGCTCAGGGTCCCAAGACCACACATTGGAAACAGGATGTTCTCCTCCACAAACGGTGATAGGAAACCTGGAGTCCGCATGCAAAAGAATGAAGCTACATCCTTGCCTCCTACCATATGCAAAATTAACTCAAAATGGTTTATACAGAAGACCTGAAATTATTAAACTGCTAGAAGAAAACATAAGGGAAAAAGCTTAAGGAGATTGGATTTGATTATGATTCCTTAGATATGACCCTATGAGCACAGACAAAAAGAGTACACATTGGGCAAATGGAACTATATCAAATTCAAACACTTCTGGAATCAATCAATACAGTGAAAAGGGAACCCACAGAAGGGGAGAACATATTTTCTAATCACATATATGATATGGGATCAATATTCAGAATATGGGAAGGGCCCCTAACGCTCAACAATAACAACAACAAAACAAATTAAAATGGGCAAAGGAGTTGAACAGACATTTTTCCAAAGAAAATATATAAATAGCCAACAAGTCCATGAAAAGATCCTCAAAGTCACTAATCACTAGCTAAATACAATTCAAAACTAAAATATCAACTCCTAACCGTTAGGATGACCATGATCAAAAAAGAAACAAACAAACAAAAAATCCAGAAAATGACAAGTTTTGGGAAGGGTGTGGAGAAATCAGAATCCTTGTGCATTCTTAATGGGAATATAAAGTGCTGCAACCACAAAAGAATGTCTTATGAGAGTTTCCCAAAAAATTAAAAATAGAATTACCATATGATTGAGCAATGACACATTCTTGGGTCTATATTTCAGAAAATTCAAAGCAGAATCTCAAAGGGATATTTGTACAACCATATTCACTTTAGCATTATTCACTATAGCCCCCAAGAGGAGGAAGCACCCCGAATGTCCATGACTGGATGTATGAATAAATAAAATGTGTCATATACATAAAATGGCATATTATGCCGTGTCAAAAAAAAGAAGAAAATCGTCTCTTTCTAAAACAGGGATACACACTGAGGACATTATACTAAGTGAAATAAGCCAGTCACAAAATGACAAATCCTGTAAGGGTCCACTCATAAAAGGTATCTAAAGTAGTTAAACTCATAAAAACACGAAATAGAATGGTGATTGTCAGGAACAGGGGAAGGGGAAACAAGATATTTGATGGAGATAGAGTTTCAGCCTCACAAGGTAAGAAATTTTAGAGATCTGTTACACAACAATGTAAATATACTTAACACCACTAAACTATACACTTAAAAATGGTCAAGGTGGTAAATTGCATATATTTTTTTTTATTTTAACTAAAATTTAAAAAAATTCAGTGCACACAACAATTATTCACCATGCTAGGTTGTTAATTTGGAAGGAATTACATGGGCTACATTCTGCATTTGAATCAAAGTTATGTTCTTTATTCATTCATCCAAAAGCTCAGAACTCTAGGGGTATCTGAATGGCACAGTCAGTGAAGCCTCTGACTCTTGGTTTTGGCTCAGATCATGATCTGAAAAGTTGTAAGATTGAGTTCCATGTCCAGCTCTGCACTCAGCAGGGAGTCTGCTTAAGATTCTCTCTCCATTCTCCTCTGCCCCTCCTTTTCGTTTCCTTTACCCCCTCAAAAACAAAACAAAACAAAACAAAACAAAACAAAAACAGAAAAACAAGAACAAAACAACAACAACAACAACAAAACAGAAAAAAACAAATCCCTTAGAATCCTAAGTGCAAGTGACTGCCAGTTCCTGGGGACCAGGCCTCCCATTAATTCAAAGCAAAATCTAGACTAGTGCTTTCATAACATAAAGGAAGCTGACTCACACTTTTTTTAATTCTCTCTGATTCCCCTTTCCTCTCCTTTGATTCTGGGGACCCGTATCTCCTGAATGCACATTGCCCAGATCAACCGATCAATGAATCAACTCTTGTTGAGGATGTGCCTACCTTGTACCTGGCAGTGCTGAGATAAGAAATAGAATAACCTGCTAGGTCCTACCTTATCAGGCTGGCAGGCCAGTCTCCAAGAGTTTGGGGAGAGTGAAAACTCTGTAAGGACAAAAGCTATATTAACAGTCTTACTCTTGTTGCAAAGGCATCAAAGCAGGTCTGTGTACTGTGTTGCAAGCTTTGAATAGATGCAATGCTTGACTGAAGGCCAACGTTCTCCATCAGCTTAGGCCAGAAAAAAAATGACAATATTCCAGACAAAGTCTTTCTTCATAAGTGAATTGACCTCTGGGAAAAGCCCTGACCCTGTGAGTACCCATGAGGATGCTTTTGAATGCAAGGGACAGAAACACTATTCTAATTGGCTTAAATGATGAACATATTTATTGTACTGAATAATAAGAACGGCAGAAGGAGGCAATTCCTGGGTTATTAAACACATAGCCTAAAGATAGCATCATGGGCCAGTTTCCTCCTAATTTTTGGTTCAGCCAGCCTCAATATATTGGCCTTTTCTGTGGCAAGTAAGGTGAGCTGCAGTTTCAGCTAGCATTTGCTGATAAGCAATGCTGTACCAAAGAATGGAAGTGTATTCTTTCTTTTTTTTTTTTTTAATATTATTTATCTATTTAGAGAGAGGGAGAGTGTGAGTGGGGGAAGGAGCAGAGGGAAAGAATCCTAAAGCAGACTACCCACTGAGTGCAGAGTCTGGGAGGGTTCACCCTATGACCCATGAGATCATGACTCGAGCTGAAAGCAAGTTGGACACTCAACTGACTGTGCCCCCCAGGCTCCCCTGAAGTGTCTCTTTTCATGGGTCTTTGTAAAATATAAAAAGGAAAACAACAACAACAACAACAAAACTCTTCTTCCAGAGCATACCCTTATTATATTTCTCCTCACACAGCAATCACATCTTAACACACTCATTGGTCATAGAAATTGGATGACTCTGTCTTGGTAGCAAACTAGGTTTCCTAGACTCTGCTACTAACCAGTTTTACAATTTAAGATACAGACATTTTTTTTTTTTTCCCCTCTGGGACTCAACTTTCTTGTTTTCCCTATGGAGCTATCATACCTATCTCTAGCCACGCTTTTATTTGAAAAGTCTAATTCTATATATTTGCTGAGTGTAGAGTTCTGTGCTAGATTTCAAAGTATTCAAAGTTGACTAAGTGACAGTTATTGCCTTTGAGGATCTTAAGTGACTGGGAAAAAAAAAAAAGAAAGAAAAAGAACAAAAATTCCATTGGATTCATCATAAGAAGACACAGACCCAGAGCTGCTGTTGAGGAACTTGAATACCTGGTAGACAGTGAGACGAAAACTTACATGAGATTAGAGTCAGAACAGGTTCTGAAGATCTAATCTGAGCTTTATTTAGCTCACCGCCCTCCTCTCCCCGAAAGCTAACAAGTTCTGGAATTTTCTGCAATTTGAAACAATAAAATTTCTCCTAACTGAAATGCTAAAACTGATAAAGTGGAAAAAAAATGCATGAACTGGAGAACTCTTGAGTGTTTCAAAAATAGCCACGGGAAATAAATTGAGATTCCTTTGGAAGGAAAATTGCAAGGTATTAGTGCCTATCAACAATCAGCACATTGAGGACTTGACAACTTTTTCCACAAAAATCAATCTAAATGAGAATAGAAGGTAAGGGTAAGTTGAGGAAATGTCACTTTCCTTGGACCCCCTTCAAGATAGTTTCCCCACTGTGTCACAGGTGGGTTACTTGGCATGGATGATTTTCATTAAATTTCATTTAATGAAATGATACAGCTTAGGTTGTATCATACAAGTGACTATACTCTAGGCTAAGATGAGATATGATGATGATAATGATGGTAAGAATATGTCAATAATGGTAGCAACTATAATTTACTGAGTGTTTCCTATATTGAAACACTGTGCTAAGAATATTACATGCAAATTGAAACACTGTGCTAAGAATATTACATACATAAGTTCTTTATACAGTCACGTGCACACTGTTGAGGGTTGCTGAAGCTCTAAAAAATTAACTTCCTTGCTTATAGAACTACAGCTTGTGATAGAAATAAAACCAAAGAAAAGTAATTCTCCCTGCAAGCTGTATCCTTTACTCTAATATGATGTCATTACACTATATCTTGTCTTGGAGTAACACATACATTTATAGTGTGGTGAGCCCATGGTATATACCTAGTAAGTATGACAGTTGTGGCAATGGGAAGCTGCCCGCCCTTCTCTTCCTGGCAAGATTAACACCTGTTTTCTTGGAGAGAGTCTAAGGGGATTAGCTTGGTACTTAGCTCAGTTTACATTAAGGCTTCTTAACCTCAGCATTATTGATGTTTAAAGCCAGATTATTTGTTGTAAGGGGCTTCCCTATGCATTATAAGATGTTTAGCAATATCCCTTGCCTCTCTTACACTCTAGATGTCATAGCATCCCCCTCCGGGTGTGATAACCAAAAATGTCTTCACACATTGCCAAGTGCTCCCTGTGAGTCAAAATTACATTTGGTTAAGAACCACCGGTGTAGATCCTTGCAAAATAAGGTATTGATAAGGCAGAGAGATCAAACTTGCTGTTTATGATTAGAATTATCAAATAATACATTATTCTGAAATATATCCTATTCCTATTGATTAAAAACATAATTCGGATGAGATAAACCTTTCTAAGAATTGGACTAAGATAAATTAAAGACCTCTCCATCTAGACTGCGCAGTGAATAAATGCCTGCTTCTTCTTCTTCTTTTTTTTCCTTAAGATTTTATTTATTTATATGATGGAGAGAGCCAAAGAGCACAAGCAGGGGGGCAGCAGAGGGAGAGGGAGAAGCAGGCTCCCCACTGAGCAGAGATCCCAATGCAGGGCTCGATCCCAGGACCCTGGGATCATGACCCGAGCTGAAGCCAGCAGCTTAATTGACTGAGCCACCGAGATATTCCCTAAACGTCTGCTTCTTAAGAGAAGTTTAGATCTGGGGCATGCTTAGGAACCTGCAGGTAACGTTAGCAAAAGGGGCTTGGCAGATGACTGCACTGGGAACCGACTCTCCTCATCATATTCCCTTAGGCAACCATTTGCTAAAGAGCAGCTCTTCAGGAAAGAACATGAACAAGCATGTTTTCACTTTGTCTCGTTTAGTGTAACATATTGGTAAAGCAGAGAGTATACAATGGTCTTTGAGATAGTTGTTATTACACCCATTTGAGCCAATATAAACTTATAGAGAGAGAAGTTAATAGCTTCCCCCGAACTGACAAACTAGTACACGCAGGAAGAGAGATTAGAATTCTCCAGTGCCTCAATTCAGGCTGAAGGGACAGAACATCCAATAACTAGCAACTGAATTCTTTTCATCAACAGGGAAGAAAATTAGGGAGTTATTTTTCTTCTAAAAGTACATAGAAGTACATTGTATATTTCCTAAGGAATGTGGGGTAAATCTGAAATGGGCAGAAATAGCTTCTACTCCAAAAGAAACAGGAACATTACATCAGTCTTAACCTCCATCTCTTGGTTTTCATGACTATCCTAAATACGTTAGTGAATGTAAACATGCACATATATCCTCATGGTCTTGCTCTGTGTGTGGACTCAAGAGACGAGTGGGTGGAGGAGTGAGAACTCGTCAGTGTCTCTTCTGATAACACAAATCCCCTTGGATCGGGCTTCCACATTTATGACTTCATTTAACCTTTATTTCTTTAGAAACTCCATCTCCAAATAGACCCACACTGCGGGTTAGAACATCCAAATTGGAATTTTAGGGTGACACAAAAATAACAGACCATAGTGGTCATAATCTTCCATCAAGTCACACTGATAAGAAGACTTAGAATTCAATGCCAGAGTGGTTATTGGACTGTCCCTTTGGGAACATCATTACATTATTTGCTCTTTGCTGTTTTTGTTTGTTGTTTCTACCTTTTATTTATTTATTTATTTATTTATTTATTTTTTAAATGGAAGGATGAATCTTCCCTGACCTGAAGAAAATCTCTTCTTTCAAATAAACTTGAAGGACAAAGCCATCTTTCTCCTATGTCCTACATCTATGTATGTCCTACATCTAGTCTTTCCCCTATGGCCCCTTGTAGCAGGTGAGATTGAAGTGAAACCATGGCACCCTTTAAAAAAAGCTGCAGACATGCTACAGTAGGTGCTGCACACTCAATGCTTCCTAAGGCAAGGTGGGTGGTGTGCACCAGGAGAGAGGGCTGACTGTACTGCCACAGACAACGGTGAGTTCTCAGACAAGGCGAAAAATACATCGTGATTAAAGCACACCTGAGAGGCGGTTCTGCTAATTCCTTGCAGATACTGGGGCTGCAGTCAAACCGACTGGGTTTCAATCTTGGCTCCACTTCCTGTGTAGTCTTGAGTAGTTCGCTAATCTCACCATAGTCAGTAAAGTATGAGTGACAGTAAGACTAACCTCAGTAGGATGCTAAGGAGAGTAAATGGTAACCACGTGGAGAGTGCCCAATAAATGCTTACTTTAAAAATATGTACCCCTGGGGATAAAAATATATGTTTATAAAAAATAAAAAATTAATAAAAAAAGAAAAAATAAATAAAAATAAAAATAAGTAAACCAAAAAACACATCTGGTTTTTTTCATTAAAGGCCTTATTAACTGGAGTCCTGGGCTCTAACTAATTGGAATTCTTAATTCATAATAGTGTGTGTGTGTGTGTGTGTGTGTGTATGTATGTGTGTGTGTTATACACACATGTGTACACACATACCCCAACACACATGACCTTAAAAAAAATCATCAAACACTCTTTAAATGAGCCATTCCTAAGTGTCTAATGTTGTGCAAGGTGGGCTAGAGATACAATGGAGAGCAAGGTGGAAAGAGAAATGGGGTCCCTGTCAAGTTCCAGCACCTCCATAGTAGCAGAAATAGCCTCCAGAGGATCCAAGAATAGCCTAGAAAAAGACCATCAATCCACACTAACTTGTGAAATATTACCTTTGTAAAACCCAGAGATTATATATGGAAGAAAGCAATGCCATATTTCAAGCTCCTGGCTAAGGAGAACATGTTGGCCCAATTAGGGTCCAAAAGAAAAAAAAGGTGATGCAAGTTAACAAAATCAAAAGACAACTGACAGAATGGGAGAAGATATTTGCAAACGACATATCAGATAAAGGACTAGTGTCCAGAATCTATAAAGAACTTAGCAAACTCAACACCCAAAGAACAAATAACCCAATCAAGAAATGGGCAGAGGACATGAACAGACATTCCTGCAAAGAAGACATCCAGATGGCCAACAGACACATGAAAAAGTGCTCCATATCACTCGGCATCAGGGAAATACAAATCAAAACCACAATGAGATATCACTTCACACCAGTCAGAATGGCTAAAATCAACAAGTCAGGAAATGACAAATGCTGGCGAGGATGCAGAGAAAGGGGAACCCTCCTACACTGTTGGTGGGAATGCAAGCTGGTGCAGCCACTCTGGAAAACAGCATGGAGGTTCCTCAAAATGTTGAAAATAGAACTGCCCTATGACCCAGCAATTGCACTATTGGGTATTTACCCTAAAGATACAAACGTAGTGCTCCAAAGGGGCACATGCACCAGAATGTTTATAGCAGCAATGTCCACAATAGCCAAACTATGGAAAGAACCTCGATGTCCATCAACAGATGAAGGGATCAAGAAGAAGTGGTACATATACACAATGGAATACTATGCAGCCATCAAAAGAAATGAAATCTT